>NW_026885824.1:0-70803 GCF_032173495.1 Musca vetustissima | reverse complement strand
ACCCAGTAAAAAATATTTGGAGTAATCCTCAACCGAGCAATTGTATGAATTTTGTTTTGCCAAAAAATTCCACGAAGTTGGAAAAAAATTGATGTCTCGCCTTATGCTCCAAATGGATCAATAAGGGATGCATCAAAGCATTTTTGGCATGTTTTTTTTTGTTTGATGTAACTGTTGTTTAACTGTTGCTTTCGTCATGTTCGATTATTTCTTTATGGTTGTCCGTCCATTTGCTCAGTTTTCTTGTGTCCGTCTGAAGTGAAACACGTGTTGTAAGTGTAAATAAAGTGTAATTAAAAAAATTAAAAAAGTGTAATTAAAAAAATCAATTGGTAAAATAATGTGTGATAATTTTGTTTCTAAACGTCATCTTAGACGGCTTGTAAAAAAAGAAATTGAAAATTTCTCAAATTAGGAATTTGTAAGGCGAAAACACTAAATATCCACCGAGAGAAAATTAACATGCGTGACATATATTGCAAGATATTTTGCGTACCTGATGGGGAATATTTTGTATTTATTCCTATTCTACACCACTGTCAAATTTAGTAAATACTAATATTTAAACTATATTTCAAACTATTTTTCTACCTTAAGAACCATGAATTTTAATGCGAACATATTCCAAACTCAATCAGTTTTTACGGATGAAACTGTACAAAGCACACCGAATAATGTCGCAGGTAATGTTAACTCATAGCTCTTTTTATATTTTTTATCATAGTAATTATTTGATTTTATGTTCATTTCTAGAAACAAACAATGAAACAAAAAACACCAATAAAAAATTGGAAAACAAAATTGATCTCCTTCAAACTGAAGTCGAAGCTTTAAAGAAAATTATGTGTAAACAGACAATTTTGTTAGAACAGATCGTTAAACACATACGCCCAACTAGCAAGGATCTCAAAATTTTTCCAATAAATTCACTAGAGGAATTAAATTCGGCAGAACAATTAGTTAATAACGAGCCTGAATCAGAAGTGGTAAGCCAGAGTTTTTAATGCATAATTTAAGTGAATTTGGTACTAAAAGCTAATTATATTTATCTTTAATTATTTTCAGATATCATATATGAAACTAAAATTTGGCAAAGACAAAATAGAAAAGGCGTTACATGCAATGATTGGTGACAATATTTTGCTTCGGGTAAATTGGGATGGAGCTAAAAATAAGACAGCCATAAACAAATATCGGTTGTTTAACTTTTTTTATTTCGGTAATAGCTTGATTTTATAACGTGTTTTAAATAATATGTACATGATGTTTATTTTTCCTTTATTTTTGCAGAATCACTCAGAGACACCTACGAAACTTATCCTGAATTTGAAAAATCTTTTAAGTTGGCCTTTCGCAAATGTAAGGCAACATTTTACCGGCAAACCTACAGCCTAAAATCTAAATAAATAAAGTATTTAATATGTTTTTTTAATTATAAGAAATTATAGTACAAAAATGAATTATTTGTTTTTTTTTCGTTAAAAATAAATGATAAAATATATATTCTTTATTTTACTCTTTTCTTTTACTTCTTTACTTTCTTTTACTCTTTCAGGAGATAACAAAGATTACTCCCTTGATTCTCCTTTCCGAGATCAAAAGGAGTACTCCCTATATGCTTTTTCAGGAGATAACAAAGATTACTCCCTTTGTCCTCCTTTCCGATATGAAAACGAGTACTCCGTCTATGCTCTTTCAGGAGATAACAAAGATTACTCCCTTTGTCCTCCTTTCCGAGATGAAAACGAGTACTCCGTCTGTCATCCAATGGGAGCTCAAAAGGAGTGCTCGCCTCCTAGGACATGCAATGTTAAAAAAGAGTATAAAATGCAAGAGAGTCGGAGATTTAAGGAGTACTCCATTGCTCGAAAAGGAGCGTCCTACGATTAATCGTTGGATGATCCAATTTTTTACTGGGTAATGTACATCCATATATGGGAATGGTTGATGTCGTTTCAAAATGAACAAAAAAAAACTAACTAAACAATGATGCTAATGTAGCCTTTTTTAAGGTAAAACCCTGGGTAGGGGCACATTCGGCGAATTTGACTTTTTTTTACAAAACTGTTAAAATGTTAAACTAATACTAATTTATTATATGTTTTTAATACTAGTTTTTATAATTAAGTAACAGAGGAAAATATCCAGCCATAAAGTTTTCATATCTATTAAATAAGTACTGAGATATAGAGCTCTAAAAAAGTGCCAAGGGGATGAGGATTGATTTTTTTATGTTTATACAGATATTGGATTTTTCGTACCATTATATTATTAAGAATTTATTTAATGCAACTGCAATTGAATTTCGAAATATATTTGAGGACTCGACTTTTTTGGGAGAAAAAAAGTTTTTATTATAATCTCCGTCTTACGGCTAATGAGTTTGTACGAATACTACTCCCTTCTGTACTGCCATACATAACATATCTCTTTAATTCCATACTCACTTCCAGCACATTTCCTAGTCGTTGGAAGCATGCAAAAATCATACCTATACCAAAATCAAATTCGGAATTTCGCCCAATTGCAATTCTGTGCTTCCTTTCAAAAATATTCGAAAAAATCGTGCAGGAACAAATGTCCGAGTATCTTCAAAGAAACTCACTGCTCAGTAATGTTCAATCTGGTTTTCGTGCGGGGCACAGCTGCACCACTGCTCTTATAGAAGTTTCAGAGTCTATAAGGTGCGAGATTGACGAAAATAAGATATGTTTTCTTGTTCTGCTTGATCACTCAAAAGCATTTGATACCGTCGACCATCAAAACTTGTGTTTTAAACTTCGTCGTTTTTTTTAATTTTTCCAGAACTTCTACAAAACTAATTTCGTCCTATCTCTCAAATAGATCTCAGTCAGTTTACACTGGAACCTTGATCTCTAAACCTATGGCTGTAAAAAAAGGAGTCCCCCAAGGATCCATCATAGGTCCACTCCTCTTCTCCTTATATGCGAACGATCTTCCTGATCAACTTCACCATAGTCAAGCACACATGTACGCAGATGATGTGCAAGTATTTTTGAGTAGCTCCCTAAACAATATAAGTCTGTGTGTAGAAATTCTTAATCAGGATCTCTTTAGATTATGCGAGTGGGCTAAAGCTAATGGCCTATTATTGAATCCGCTTAAATCAAAATGCTTGATCATTCACAAAAACAGAAAAATGTCATTGCAGCATACTGACATTCTTGTCAACAATGAAAAAATCTTGGAGTAATTGTCAACAAATCATTAAGCTGGAACAACCATATCACTGCTACCGTAGGACAAACCTACTCAAAATTAAGGGCTCTGTGGCTAACACATTCATACACACCTCCAAATATTCGCTGTCTGCTGGCCAAAACTTTCCTAGTTCCAAGCTTATTGTATGGTTGTGAGCTGTTTGCCAATTGTGATTCCCTCTGTCGTCATAAATTAAATGTCGCATTTAATAGCATAACACGATACGTGTATGACCTAAGTAAGAGACAAAATGTCTCACAGTATTCTAAATCCCTGTATGGAGTAAATTTCGACTCACTTCTTAAAATCAAATCTCTACAACTCCTTCATAGAACTATTCTCAAACAAAAACCAACGTACCTGTTCGAAAAAATTACATTTGCAAGATCACATAGGGGAAGAAAAATTATACCTTTTCGTCGGAAGAGCCTGGTTTCTGAGAGACAATTTTACATTGGCACGATACGCGATTGGAATGCTCTACCAACTGATTTGCAATGCATTAACAATATAAGTAATTTCAAAAAAACGGCTTGTACAACATTTTTCATAATTGAAAACGTTAGGTTTGATCATACAATCTATTTGATTTACTAATCGTTCTTTTTATTAACAAATGTAATAGAAACATTTTTATATTTTTTATTGTAGTTCAATTTTTTTTAAATTATCTCAACTCAATTAATCATATTTATTATTTTCCATAATGTATCCTTTTCCATAATGTATCCTTTTCCATAATGTATCCTTCTTCCATTCTTACCACTTTTATAATATCTAAGATACTTATTATTAAAAAATTATGGACATGTGATTATATATATAATCCTGTACTGCCACTTATAAGACTTTTGTCTTGTTGTACAGGAAAAACATTAATTAACTTAATAAATAAATATACTTTGCTACGGCAAAAATATGCCTCATCAAAATATTGGTTTTATACCCCATTGCTCTTTGGACCAAATCCGTTTGAGACAAATTGGACTCATTTACAAATATCCGCCAGTCCGTCTGCGTGTCTGTCAGGCTGGCTGATCTGCAAGATAACTTCAAACTTTGCACATCGTAAAATTTCTTCCAAACTTGAATCAAGCTACCCCACAAAATGGTCAATATTTTGATGAAAATTCATTTTATAATATAATGCGAACTGACTATCCGATTTTATGTAAACTCTGCAAAACCTAATATTTTATCGAAACCTCTATAATGTTGGAAGATGGGACTCATAAGTCCACTCCTTCTAGTATCTCCCCTACAAAGGGTCAATATTTCGAAAACTTGTAAATGATACCAAGCAACGGCTCTGATTGGCTTTAACATGGCGAAGTCCAGGCTTATCTTGGTCCCTCTTTCATCTCAATTGTGGACACTGACCTCCCCGCGGTGCCACCTGCGGAGCTATTCTCATCTCAAACTGCAGCAAAAAGAACAATTGGGTACCAAAAACCACCACCAAGAAACCCATGGTACGATCAGGAGTGTCGTAATGCTACTGATGTGAAAAACGCAGCGTATAGGGCAACCCTGCAGACAGTAGCAACACGTAACGTGATGGAGAATTATCGGGAGAAAAGAAGAGATGAGAAACGTGTTTTTAGAAAAAAGAAGAAAGAACAAGAAAAACGTGAGCGTGAGCAAAGCGAGATGAACAGGAGTCAGAATGAAGTCCGGAAATTTTACGAGTAAAACACCAAACCGAAGGCTTTGGTGCAGGCACATCCTCCTCCTGTAGAGATGAAGAAGTAAACCTGGTGATAGATACAGACAGCCTGTTGAGGATCTGGAAGGAGCATTTCGAAAAGCTTCTAGTATCAAATAGTGGCGATGAAGAAGATTCCCCAGAACCAATAAGAGATGATGGTATAGAGTGTATACCACCTAGCCAAGATGAGATCATAAAAGCAATTAATCGGCTCAAGAACAACAAAGCAGCAGGAGCCGATGGGTTACCAGCCGAACTATTCAAGACTGGTGGCCAGATGCTGGTCAGGAGCATGCACCAGCTGATTAGCACAATTTGGCTAGGCCATGTTGTGCGGATGAATGAAAATGCCCCAGCTCAAAAGGCATATAAAAATGAGCCTACTGATGGTTTCCGTAGAAGGGGAAGGCCACGAATTAGATGTAAAGACCAAGTAGAAAACAACATCTTGGAACGTGGTCTTCCAAATTGGTGGACTTGCGCACAAGACCGACGCGCTTGGAAATTTTTTTTAAGCTCGGCTTATGGAACAACCGTTCTGTAACAAGCCAGCTAAGTAAGTAAGTGTAAATCTCATATGAAGCGAACGCAATAGCCAATTTCATTCAAACTTTGCACAACGCAATATGTTTACCAATCCTATCGGTCCTCTTCTTCTGGTACACTTCTCACACAAAGTATCAACATACTGAATATTCATTAATCTAATATAAAGCGAATGGAATGTCCGATTTGGTCCAAACTGTGCACATCGTAATATTTCTTTCAAACTTAAATCTAGTTCGAATATGGGGAATATCGGTTCACTCCTTCTGGTACCTCCCCCCACAAAATGGTCTAAATTTTGCTGAAAATTAATTGGGAACAGATCATCGGATTTGAACCAAACTTTTACAACCTAATATTTTATCGAATCCTGTATAATGTTGCAATGGTATGGGAAATGGGGTCCCTGGGTCCAAGTATTGATATAGCCCCCATATAACCGTATCTCCCGATTTAAGGTATTTTGTTGTCTATTAGACACATTTTACGACCAAAATGGCTGTAATTTGGCACAGAACGTTCTCTTTAAGAACCAAATGTCCATGCAAAAATTTATGTATGTAGGTCCAAGTTTACTGTTATCCCCCACACAAAGGTTCCCCTATTTTTAGTATTTACCCAAAAATTGGGTATAAACTCATTAACTGGCGAACCACTAGACATAGGCGGTCAAAATTTGGCTCAGATGGTTTTTATATCAATACAAGTAATATTATGGGAAATGGGGTCCCTGGGTCCAAGTTTTGATATAGCCCCCATATAACCGTATATCACGATTTAAGGTATTTTTTGGCATTTAGACACATTTTACCACCAAAATGGCTGTAATTTGGCACAGAACGTTCTCTTTGGGTGCAAAATGTCCATGCAAAAACTTATATATGTAGATCCAAGTTTACTGGTATCCCCCATACAAAGGTACCCATATTTTGAGTCTTTACCCAAAAATTGGGGATAAACTCATTAACTGCCGAACCACTTGACATAAGCGGCCAAATTTTGGTTCTTATATCAATACAAGTAATATTATGGGAAATGGGGTCCCTGGGTCCAAGTTTTGATATAGCCCCCATATAACCGTATCTCTCGATTTAAGGTATTTTTTTTGGCATTTAGACACATTTTACCACCAAAATGGCTGTAATTTGGCACAGAACGTTCTCTTTGGGTACCAAATGTCCATGCAAAAATGTATGTATGTAGGTCCACCTTTACAGAAATCCCCCATACAAAGGTATCCCTATTTTGAGTATTTACCCAAAATTTAGGGATAAACTCATTAACTGCCGAACCACTTGACATAGGCGGCCAAAATTTGGCTCAGATGGTATTTATATCAATACAAACACTGGTATGGAAAATGGGGTCCCTGGGCCCAAGCGTTGATATAGCCCCCATATAACCGTATCTCCCGATTTAAGGTATTTTTTGACATTTAGACACATTTTACGACTAAAATGGCTGTAATTTGGCACTGAGTGTTCTATTTGGGTGCAAAATGTCCATGCAAAAACTTATATTTGTAGGTCCAATTTTACTGATAGCCCCCATGCAAAGGTACCCCTATTTTGAGTATTTACCCAAAATTTAGGTATAAACTCATTAACTGGCGAACCACTAGACATAGGCGGTCAAAATTTGGCTCAGATGGTTTTTATATCAATACAAGTAATATTATGGGAAATGGGGTCCCTGGGTCCAAGTTTTGATATAGCCCCCATATAACCGTATATCCCGATTTAAGGTATTTTTTTGGCATTTAGACACATTTTATGTATGTAATTTATATATGTAGGTCCACGTTTACTGGTAGCCCCATACAAAGGTAAACTCATTAACGGGCGGACCACTAGACATAGGCGCCTATGCCAAGTTGTTCCGCTGTTAATGAGTTTATACCCGGGTATTTAAAGTATCGTAAAAATATCCATTCTAAATCGATTTGATAACAGAAACCCGGAAATAGGGTGTACAATGTTGTATTACCGATTCAATATAGTACATATCCAAATAAATACCCGCAAATGGGTATTTAGCCACGCCTTGGGTATTTACCCGGTAAATACCATCTCTAGTCATGATGGAGGATGGGATTTGTTTGCAATTTGTCATGTCATCAAATTATAAATTTGGCGTTTTTTCCTATGCACAAAATATTGGCAACACTGAACACAGAGAACAGCAGTACATTGGCTCAGGCATTTGTTTGTTATTAATATTTTTCTGTGTTGTTGATGTAGTTGTTGTTGCTATTGATAATAAAAAATGTAAACACAATTGAACAGATGACGAAAACGACGTAATCAGCTGTTTTCTTTTTTTTTTGCTATGATGTAGCCAACTAATACATTAATACATTGACAGCAATCATTTGAAAAAAATATACGCCAATCGTAAACACTCACACACCCACACAAATACCATGTACGTTCATATGGGTTATTGTATAGCTCGCTAAATATGACAGGGTCGTCTATTGTGTTCATCAATTCGCATGTAACGAATTCAACGCACAACACAGCATGAAATATTATGAATTTTTGTTTGTTAGAGGGAGGTGGGAGCTTAATACGCCAATAAATATATATGTACTTGGAGATTTATATTATATATGGAAAAAATATACATGCATATGTCTTTGCAAAGTAATGGTGGTTGTGTGTAGTAAAAATTTTTTCGTTCGTCATTATTGAGGATTTTGTGTTTCTTTTTTCGGTCAACGAATGACGTCTTTAGTTTGTTCGGTGTGATCACTGTCGAAATTTCTTTGCCATATTGCAAAGTGGTACAAAAGCAATGTGAATACCTTAGAGCCGAATATGAACCTAATAACTCGTTTCTAACACCCAAACTATTCATATGGGGTAAATGGCGCCCAACGTTAATCATTTACATGTTTATACCTTTCACCACTCTGCGGTACAGGGTATTATGTCTTTGTGCATATGATTGTAACAGGCAAAAGGAACCGAGATAGACACATGGTTCCTTTTGAGAATATGCATAGAATCACTTTCTGAGTCGATTTATGCATGTCCGTCTGTCCGTCCGTCCATCCGTCTGTCCATGTTGAATTGTAAACAAAGTACAGGTCGCATTTATGATTTGAATTGAACGAAAATTGGCATAGGTCACTTATTTGGCCCAAGGACAAACCCCTTTGAAATTGGGAAAAATCGGTTCAGATTTAGATATAGCTTCCACATATATTTTCGTCCGATTTAATGTAAATGGTATACCAAGGTTCCTATATATCTTTCGATTTGCACGAAATTTTTCACAGCGTAATGATTTAGGTCTACAATTATGTGTGTTAAGTTTCCCGGAAATCGGTTCAGATTTAGATATAGCTCCCATATATATTTTGGTCCGATTTAAGGTAAATGGTACACCAAAGTCCCTATATATCTTTCAATTTGCACGAAAGTGGGCATAGCGTAATGAATTAGGTCTACAATGATGTGTGTTAAGTTTCCCGGAAATCGGTTTAGATTTAGATATAGCCCCCATATATATTTTGGTCCGATTTAAGGTAAATGGTACACCAAAGTCCCTATATATCTTTCGATTTGCACGTAATTTGGCACACCATAATGAATTAGGTCTAGAATGATGTGTGTTAAGTTTCGTGAAAATCGGTTCAGATTTAGATATAGCTCCCATATATATTTTGGTCCGATTTAATGTAAATGGTATACAAAAGTCTCTATATATCTTTCGATTTGCACGAAAGTGGGCATAGCGTAATGAATTAGGTCTAGATTGAAATGTGTTAAGTTTCCCGAAAATCGGTTCAGATTTAGATATAGCTCCCATATATATTTTCGTTCGATTTAATGTAAATGTTGCACCAAAGTCCCTATATATCTTTCGATTTGCACGAAAGTGGGCACAGAGTAAAATGATGTGTGTCAAGTTTCTTGAAAATCGGTTCAGATTTAGATATAGCTCCCATATATATGTTTCGTCCGATTTAATGTAAGTGGTGCACCAAAGTCCACATATACCTTTCTATTTGTAAGAAGTTTGGCATAGCGTATTGAATCCAGAATGATGTGTTCTAAGTTTCGGTTCAGATTTAGACATAGCTCCTATATATATATTCTTCCGATTTTATGTAAATTGTGCACTAAAAGCCCAAAGTTTGTCCGAAGTTAGATATAGCCCCCCTATATATTAGGATTCATCTGTTGAATATATCCAAAGTGGTGAAGGGTATCATATAGTCGGCCCCGTCCCACTTTACTACTTTCCTTACTGGTTATTTTAATTCACTGCTGGTTCGGTGTAAACACTGTTGAAATTTCTTCGCTATATTTCAAAGTAGATCAAGTCAATGTGGATAATTATTTTTATTCAAGGCTGAAGGTCTTACAGAATAACTCCACTCTTACACCCAAAGTGATCATATAACGTAAATGGCGCCCAACGTTAAATAATTTACATAATTTTTTTCGGATTAACTCATATCTCTTCACATAGTAATCATTGTCAGTCATATGTGAAACAAATAACTCCTTTTTTATACCCATATGGTGTGAATGGGTAAATGGCGCCCAACGTTAATCAATTACATTTTTATTTTAATTAAAATACAATAACTTTCAATAGAAACTAATATCAGTCATATTTGAAACTAATAACTCCTTTCTAATACCTATATGGTGTGAATGGCGCCCAACGTTAGCTCGTCATTATTGAGGATTTTGTGTTACATAGTTTGTTCACACCGAACACTGTTCAAATTTCTTCGCTATATTTCAAAGTGGATCAAGTCAATGTGGATAATTATTTTTATTCAAGGCTGAATGTCTTAGAACTGAATAGGAAACTAATAACTCCTTGCTTCCACGCAAAGTGATCATATAACGTAAATGGCGCCCAACGTTAGTAATTTACATATTTGTTCGAATTAACTTAAATCTCTTCCCATAATAATCATTACCAGTCATAAGTGTAAGTAATAACTCCAATCTTATACCCGCAACGATCATATGGTGTGAATGGGTAAATGGCGCCCAACGTTAATCATTTACATTTATATTTTAATTAAAATACAATAACTTTCAATAGAAACTAATATCAGTCAAATTTGAATCTAATAACTCCTTTCTAATACCCATATGGTGTGAATGGCGCCCAACGTTAGCTTGTCATTAGTGGGGATTTTGTGCTTCATAGTTTGTTCGGTGTGAACACTGTGAAATTTCTTTGCTATATTTCGAAGTGGATCATGTCAATGTGGATAATTATTTTTATTCAAGGCTGAAGGTCTTAGAGGCGAATAGGAAACTAATAACTTCTTTCTTACTACGAAAGTGATCATATAACGTAAATGGCGCCCAACGTTAATAATTTAAATATTTTTTTCGAATTAACTTATATCTCTTTCCATAGTAACCATTGTCAGTCATAAGTGTAAGTAATAACTCCTTTCTTATACCCAGAACGATCATATGGTGTGTGAATGGCGCCCAACGTTAGGTAATTGTAGATTTTTTTATTTTAATTTTGTATATCATATTTTGCATACCATTTGTGTATATATACAACATATGTATGTGTATTTATAGCCAATGTAAATATATTTACAAAAATTCTTTGCTAGCGCACACTTATTCCAACACTCTCACATCCGCAGCAATACGTATAGATTTTCAAATATCTAAAACGGGGAAGTATGTAGGTGTGCTATTTTCCTATTTGAATTGGCTCAGCATTGTTCTATAAAACGTTTTATATCCAATTCAATATTCCAATTGATATGTAATGAAATTGAATTGAATTTCTAAATTTAAATAAATGACGTTTCTACAACCACTTATGGTTGATACGGAGGGGGGTTTCCATGCATATGGGTGGCATTGTGGTATATTGGATTACTAAAAATTCCAATTTTATTTTGGCAAAATAGGTAACAAAAGAAATGAATTTCTTAGGAATTCGGATAAATTACGTCAGATCGCACAAAATCTAAGCAATATGACGTCATATCGACGAGTTGAAGGTCAGGGAGAATTATTTAGTTTAACTGAAAGCCAGGCATTCTTTAATTGATGAGCTGAAGAGAATCTCTATAGACGAGGTAAAAAGAGACAAGATAGAGGGTGTGTTCATAAAAGAGCTAGGGGGAGTCTTTATAGAGCTGAAGGGAGTATCTGTAAAAAACCTGGAGGGAGTCTCTATGGAGGGACTGATGGGAGTCATTATAGGCAAGCTGTTGTGAGTCCCTATAGACAAGCTGATGGTAGTCTCTATGGACGAGCTGATGGAAGTCTCTATAGACGAGCTGAAGGGAGTATCTATAAACGAGCTACATCGAATATCTATAGGCAAGCTGATGGGAGTCTTTCATAGACGAGCTGAAGGCCGAAAGATGAAATGAGTGTCTATAGACGAGCTGAAGTGAGTCTCTATAGACGAGCTGAAGTGAGTCTCTATAGACGAGCTGAAGTGAGTCTCTATAGACGAGCTGAAGTGAGTCTCTATAGACGAGCTGAAGTGAGTCTCTATAGACGAGCTGAAGTGAGTCTCTATAGACGAGCTGAAGTGAGTCTCTATAGACGAGCTGAAATGAGTCTCTATAGACGAGCTGAAGTGAGTCTCTATAGACGAGCTGAAGTGAGTCTCTATAGACGAGCTGAAGTGAGTCTCTATAGACGAGCTGAAGTGAGTCTTTCATAGACGAGCTGAAGTGAGTCTCTATAGACAAACTGAAGGGAGGCATTATAGGCAAGCTGTTGTGAGTCCCTATAGACAAGCTGAAGGGAGTCTCTATGGACGAGCTGATGGGAGTCTCTATAGACGAGCTGAAGTGAGTCTTTCATAGACGAGCTGAAGTGAGTTTTTATAGACGACCTGAAGGGAGTCATTCACGGACGGGCTGAAGGGTGACGTTCATAAACGAGCTGAGGGACGTCTTTCATAGGCAAGGTGAGTCTCTATATATGAGTCTATAGAGACTATAGACCAGGTGAAAGATCGTCTCTATACATATGCTGAAGGGCGTCTCTAAAGAAGAGCTAGGGCAAGCTTTCATAGACGAGCTGAAGGGAGTATATATTGACGAATCGGAAGGGAGTCTCTAAAGACAAGCTGAAGATAGCCTTTATAGATGAGATGAAGAGCTTCTTAATGAACGAGCTAAAGGGAGTCTATAGTGACTCTATAATTTTAGCTGAATTGAGTCTCCATATACTGGCGATCTAAAAGACATGGAGTCTGTACAGACGATATGAAAGTCAGGAAGTTCTTGTAGATTATAAAAAAACCAGCGAGACTTAATATAACAGCAGAAGTCCAGGGAGTCTTTATAGATGACCTAAAGGTCATCTATAGTCTTTACAGACTACCTGAAAACCAGCGAGACTTAATAGACGACCTTAAGCCCAGGGAGTCTTTACTGATAAAGAGCATTTAAAGACAACCAAGGAGCCAAGGCCAAGGAGCCTTTAAGGAAAACTTAAATTCCAGGGAATCTTTAATGATAACCTGAAAACCAGGATATCTTTACAGGCAACTTGAAGGCCAAGGAGTCTTCACAGACTACCTGAAAACCAGGGAGTATTTACAGACCACCAAAAAGCCAGGAAGTCTTTACACACTACGTGAAAACCAGGTTGACTTAATAGACAACCTGAAGGCCAAGGAGTCTTTAAAGACAACCTGAAACCCAGGGAGTATTTACAGGCGACCTGAAAGCCAGGGAGTTCTTTCAGGCAACCTGAAAGCCAGCGAGTCTTCAAAGACGACCTAAAAGACAGGGAATTTTTACAGACCACCTGAAGGCCATAAAGTCTTTACATACTACGTGGAAACCAGGGAGACTTAATAGATGAGCTGTATGCCTGGGAGTCTTTACAGGCGACCAGAAGACCAGGCAGTTCTTTCAGGAGACCTGAAGGCCAGGGAATATTTAAAGACAATCTGAAACCCAATGGCGACCTGAAGGCCAGGGTGTCTTTAAAGACTAGGCCAGGGAGTCTTAACAGAAGGACTGAAGACCAGGAAGACTATATAGACGATTTGAAGGAATGGAAGTCTTTAAAGCCTGAAGGCCAGAAAATCATTTCAGACGACCTGAGAGCCAAGGCGAATTTATAGTGACCTAAACCCAGCGTGTCTTAACACAAGTATTGAACTCCAGGAATTTTTTATTAACAGTCATAAGTCTAGGGACTCTTACATGGAGCTAGCAGGAGTCTCTCATACGTTATAAGAAGTTTAGAAGTTTTTATAGTCTAACTGAAACTCCCTATTCTTCAGAGAGCTCCTATACATAAACGGAGATCAAAGAAGTTTTTGTAAACGATAAATTCTTCTGAAAGCCAGATAGACTTTATAGACGATCAGAAGGCCATGGTGTCTTAATAGAAGGGCTATAGACCAGGGAGACTATATAGACGATTTGAAGGAATGGGAGTCTTTAAAGCCGATTTGTAGGTCAGAAAATCTTTTCAGAAGGCCAGGAAGACTTAGACAGGCTAAAGTCCAGAGACTCTTTCATAGAGCTATCAGGAGTCTCTGATGGATGAGTAGACGTTCAGAAGTTTTTATAGTGTAACTGTATCTCCATAGTCTTGAAAAAGCCTGCATAAATAAACGGAGGGCAAAGAAGTATTAATAATCGATAAGGCTTCCTGAAAGCCAGGTGGACTTTACAGGGAATCCTTACAAACGAAATTTTTACAGCCTAGAAGTCTTTGCACACGACCTGAAGGCCAGGGAGTCCATACAGACGACCTAAACATCAATGAGTCTTAATAGAAGAGTTGAATTCCAAAAAGGTCTTTATAGATTAGCTGAATATCAGATACCCTTTCAGAGAGCTGGTTGGGATCTTCCATTGATGAGCAGGGGTTCAGAAGACTCTAAGTCGTTATAAACGATAAGGTGTTCTGTGAATCTCTATAGATGAAGGTTCTCAATTTATTCAAGTTCGGAAGGGTGTCTGCTATATGCGAATAATTGAAAATGGTATTCTATTTGTAAAAGACCTGAAGACAGCAGACCTAAATTGTGTCTGTTCCCTATAGATCGAATGAGAATATTCTTTACAGAGGACCTGAAGATCAAGGAGTCTTTACAGACGATCTGAAGGCCATGTAGTTTTTACAGACATACAGTCTTTATAAACGATTTAAAGGTTTACAAACGAGCCGAAGAATAGAATGTCTTTATAGAGTAGTCTTTAACGGACGACTAGATACGCAGCATGTCTTTTTCATGTGACCTTTTCCAGTAGGATGTTAAAAAGATCACACGACAAACTGTCACCTTGTCTGAATCCTCGTTCGTTCCTACTTTAACTGCTTATCTTGTGCCACTTAAAGTTATCCTGCATAGCCGTATTAATTTTGCAGGAATGCCGAACGTAGACATGACATTATACACCTCTGAACGGATAGGGCTGTCAAATGCGGCTTTATAGTCGACAAATAGGTGGTATGTGTCGATGTGTTTTTCGTGGGTCTTTTCCAGGATTTGGCGCAGAGTGAAGATCTGGTCAATGGTGAATTTGCCAGGTCTGAAACCGCATTGGTATGGCCCGATGATGTCATTGACCATTGGCTTCAATCGTTCACACAGCACACTGGATAGCACTTTATATGCGATGGGAAGGAGACTTATTCCTCTATAGTTGGCACATATCGTCTTGTCTCCTTTTTTGTGCACGGGACACAGAATGCTGAGGTTCCAATCATTGGGCATGCATTCATCTAGCCAAATTGTAGTAATCAGCTGGTGCATGCTCCTGACCAGCATCTGGCCACCAGTCTTGAACAGTTCGGCTGGTAACCCATCGACTCCTGCTGCTTTGTTGTTCTTGAGCCGATTAATTGATTTTATGACCTCATCTTGGCTAGGTGGTATACACTCTATACCATCATCTCTTATTGGTTCTGGGGTATCTTCTTCAACGCCACTATTTGATACCAGAAGCTTTTCAAAATGCTCCTTCCAGATCCTCAGCACGCTGTCTGTATCTGTCACCAGGTTTCCTTCTTCATCTTTACAGGAGGATGTGCCTGCACCAAGAAGTGCTTTCTTCAAGCAGATGGGTAAGTTTAGCGGAGTAGGCCTCGGCTACCTGTTGTGTTTGCAGCTTTTCGACGTCGAGTTTCCATGTTGTGTTAGATCGCACCTTTGCTGCTACATTAAGACGGTTGCGTACCTTGGCTGCCACAAGATAATGGTCCGAATCGATATTCGCTCCTCGGATCGATCGGACGTCTAAAACACAGGATGAATGCCTTCGGTCTATCACAACATGATCAATTTGATTTCTCGTTGCTTGATCAGGAGAGATCCAGGTGGCCTTGTGTATATCGAGATGCTTGAATCTGGTGCTGCTAACTACCATGTTTTTTGCTGCCGCGAAGTCAATCAACCTCATGCCGTTGTCGGATGATTCTTCATGAAGGCTGCCTTCTGATTTTTGCATTAAAATCTCCTAGCAGAATTTTAATGTCATGGCCAGTGCAACGGTCATATGCTGTTTCTAGGCGCTCGTAAAATTTGTCTTTGGTCTGTTCATCTTTATCTTCGGTCGGAGCATGGGCGCAAATGAGACTGATGTAGAAGAACTTCGCTTCTATACGTATTATGGCAATTCGCTCGTCTATTGGAGTGAATCTGGAGAAAAGGTCTTTTATTCTCCTGTTAACCATAAATCCACAGCCAAAGTCATGTCTCGTTTCATGGCAGCTATAATACAGGGCGTAATCGTCAGATTTATTTACGCGTCCCTTTCCATCACATTTCCTGTAAGGCAATAATATCGGCTTTGTACTTCTTGAGTACATCCGCCAAAGCGAACACTGCGCCTGTTCTGTACAACGTGCGCACATTCCAAGTGCAGATTCGCAGATTGTGGTACTTTATACGTTTGCGGGGGTCGTCAACATTAGGGGGGTTTGGTTTTCTTTTTCTTAGCTTTTTCATAGTAGATTGGGTTTTCCGAGAGTGGGCAACTAACCCGACGCCTCAACCCATTTTTTATAGTTCTTATGGGTTAACTCGTGGCACATATTAGCTCACTATTTCATCGGGTGATGAGAATAGCTCCCCAGGTGGCACCGCGGGGAGGTCAGTGTCCACAATTGAGATGAAAGAGGGACCAAGATAAGCCTGGACTTCGCCATGTTAAAGTCAATCAGAGCCGTTGCTTGGTATCTATCATTTTTATTTTTATTTATTTTTATCGATTTATAGGGCAATTTTCGAAGGCCTTATAGCACACCTATAGAAAATCTTCTATATGCAGAAGAGCTCTCTAGAAGAACTTTAATAGGTTCCCTAAAAAAAAAGTTTCCTGAATATAATGCAATAATTTACTAAAATTTTTTTCTGAGGCCATAAGCTTGATATTCACTTTTACTTTCTGGAACAACGTAAACCCCCAAAACGAAAAAGCACAAAAGGTATTAAGAAAATCCAAATGAAACCAAGAAAGAAAAACAAATGAAAAAAAAACAGAAATAATTGGCAGACTATGTCCAAGATTGATGGATATGTATTCGAAATTTCGAACAAAGAAGATGATGCCAAGCAGGTCTTGGCAAAATCCATTTTTTTTGTTTTCTTTTCGATTTGTCTTGTGTTGATTTGCAATTTGATTAAAATGTCTGCTGCGACGGTAATTCAGGAGATGTGTACATATGTAAATACATACATATGTATGTACATATGTTTGTACATGATATGAAATAGTCATTCAGTCAGTTCGATGTGTATCATTGATTTTTACGACTGTTTCCATTGCTTATTTTTCTTCTTCTCCTTTCATTGCTGCTGGTTTATATTTTCGCCTGAACGTTCATTGTCCTCAGCAGAATTAATGGCCAAAGATATTTGTTGAAGTTTATGTACCATCGGAGGCATGTAGGGAGTAGAGTAGGTGGTGGTCTGGATGTTTACCTTTAAGAAAAATCTTACTGAGGCCAGCATCCGACAAAATGCCAACAAAGAACATAAAGAGAGGATACACGCAGTTTCGTCCATGGTAGACAGCAGCATTTGTTGTTGTTCCCGTTCGAGTTCATTTTGTTGGTGTTGTTGCCCCACAAAGATGTTCAAGGAGAACAGAAAATAGGTAATTAGCCTATAAACCTTATCATGAGCAAGACTATAAGCTATGTAGAGCATAGGCGATAGTCAATACATGCCATGGAGGTAAGCAGAGCCGTGAAGTTTAGTGTTGTTGTTATGGTGGTTACTTGAAAATGCTATAAACGATTATGGATAAGAGATGTTTCAGTTTTCTAAAAATATTCCCTTCATGTCGTAAAAAAGACTCCATGTAGCTTGCCTATAGATGCTCCCTTCAGTTTGAGAGAGACTCACATCCGGAGATACTCCCTTCTTCTCTTCTAGAAAGACTCCATTCGGCCCGCCTATTAAGGTTTCCTTCAGCTCGTGTATAGAAACGCTCTACAGCTCGTCTGAAAGACTCCTGCTCCTGCTTGAAAGATTCCTGCTTTAGCCCTTCTGAGTTATACTTTCTTCAGCTCGTCTATGGATACTCCACTCAGTTCGTCTACGAAAGACTGCCTTCAAATCGTCAATGAAAGACTCAATTCAGCTCGTCTGTGAAAGACTCTTTTCATCTCGCCTAGGAAAGATTCCCTTCGGCCAGTCTATGAAAGACTTCTTTCAGATCGTCTTTGAAAGACGCCCTTCAGGCTCGTCTATGAAAGACTTCTTTCAGATCGTCTTTGAAAGTCGCCCTTCAGGCTCGTCTATGAATGACGCCCTTCAGTCTCGTCTATGAAAGACGCCCTTCAGACTCGTCTATGAAGACGCCCTTCAGAATCGTCTATGATAGACGCCCCTCAGGCTTGTCTATAAAAGAAGCCATTCAGGCTCTTCTATGAAAGAAGCCATTCAGTCTCGTCTATGAAAGACGCCCTTCCGGCTCGTCTATGAAAGACGGCCTTCAGGCTCGTCTATGAAAGACGCCCTTCAGGCTCGTCTATGAAAGACGCCCTTCAGGCTCGTCTATGAAAGACGCCCTTCAGGCTCGTCTATGAAAGACGCCCTTCAGGTTCGTCTATGAAAGAAGCCATTCAGCTCGTCTATGAAAGACGTCCTGCTTCACCTCGTCTATGAAAGACGCCCTGTTTCAACTCGTCTATGAAAGACGCCCTGTTTCAACTCGTCTATGAAAGACGCCCTGCTTCAGCTCGTCTATGAAAGACGCCCTGCTTCAGCTCGTCTATGAAAGACGCCCTGCTTCAACTCGTCTATGAAAGACGCCCTGCTTCAGCTCGTCTATGATAGACGCCCTTCAGGCTCGTCTATGATAGACGCCCTTCAGACTCGTCTATGAAAGACGCCCTTCAGGCTCGTCTATGATAGACGCCCTTCAGGCTCGTCTATGAAAGACGGCCTTCAGGCTCGTCTATGAAAGACGGCCTTTAGGCTCGTCTATTAAAGACGGCCTTTAGGCTCTTCTATGAAAGACGGCCTTCAGCCTCGTCTATGAAAGACTTCCTTCAGATCGTCTATGAAAGACGGCCTTCAGGCTCGTCTATGAAAGACGCCCTTCAGGCTCGTCTATGAAAGACACCCTTCAGGCTCCTCTATGATAGACGCCCTTCAGGCTCGTCTATGAATGACGCCCTTCAGGCTCGTCTATGAATGACGCCCTTCAGGCTCGTCTATGAAAGACGCCCTTCAGCCTCGTCTATGATAGACGCCCTTCAGCCTCGTCTATGATAGACGCCCTTCAGGCTCGTCTATGAAAGACGCCCTGCTTCAGCTCGTCTATGATAGGCGCCCTTCAGCTCGTTTATTAAAGACGCCCTGCTTCAGCTCGTCTATGAAAGACTCCCTGCTTCAGCTCGTCTGTGAAAGACGCCCTTCAGGCTCGTTTATGAAAGACGCCCTTCAGACTCTTCTTTTAAAGAAGCCATTCAGGCTCATCTATGAAAGACGCCCTGCTTCAGCTCGTCTATGAAAAACGCCCTGCTTCAGCTCGTCTATGAAAGACGGCCTTCAGGCCCGTCTATGAAAGACGGCCTTCAGGCCCGTCTATGAAAGACGGCCTTCAGGCTCGTCTATGAAAGACTCCCTGCTTCAGCTCGTCTATGAAAGACTCCCTGCTTCAGCTCGTCTATGAAAGACTCCCTGCTTCAGCTCGTCTATGAAAGACTCCCTGCTTCAGCTCGTCTATGAAAGACTCCCTGCTTCAGCTCGTCTATGAGAGACTCCCGGCTACAGCTCGTCTATGAAAGACTCCCGGCTACAGCTCGTCTATGAAAGACGTCCTGCTTCAGCTCGTCTATGAAAGACTGCCTGCTTCAGCTCGTCTATGAGACTCCCCTCAGCTCCTCTATGAAAGACGCCCTTCAGGCTCGTCTATGAAAGACGCCCTTTAGGATCGTCTTTGAAAGACGCCCTTCAGGCTCATCTATGAAAGACGCCCTTCAGGCTGTTCTATGAAAGACGCCCTTCAGGCTCGTCTATGAAAGACGCCCTTCAGGCTCGTCTATGAAAGACGGCCTTCAGGCTCGTCTATGAAAGACGGCCTTCAGGCTCGTCTATGAAAGACGGCCTTCAGGGTCGTCTATGAAAGACGCCCTTCAGGCTCGTCTATGAAAGACGGCCTTCAGGGTCGTCTATGAAAGACGGCCTTCAGGCTCGTCTATGAAAGACGGCCTTCAGGCTCGTCTATGAAAGACGGCCTTCAGGCTCGTCTATGAAAGACGGCCTTCAGGCTCGTCCATGAATGACGGCTTTCAGGCTCGTCTATGAAAGACGGCCTTCAGGCTCGTCTATGAAAGACGGCCTTCAGGCTCGTCCATGAATGACGGCTTTCAGGCTCGTCTACGAAAGACGCCCTTCAGGCTCGTCTATGAAAGACGCCCTTCAGTCTCATCTATGAAAGACGCCCTTCAGGCTCGTCTATGAAAGACGCCCTCAGGATCGTCTTTGAAAGACGCCCTTCAGGCTCATCTATGAAAGACGCCCTTCAGGCTGTTCTATGAAAAACGCCCTTCAGGCTCGTCTATGAAAGACGCCCTTCAGGCTCGTCTATGAAAAACGCCCTTCAGACTCGTCTATGAAAGACGCCCTTCAGGCTCGTCTATGAAAGACGCCCTTCAGTCTCATCTATGAAAGACGCCCTTCAGGCTCGTCTATGATAGACGCCCTTCAGGCTCGTCTACGAAATAAGCCATTCAGGCTCGTCTATGATAGACGCCCTTCAGGCTCGTCTATGATAGACGCCCTTCAGGCTCGTCTACGAAATAAGCCATTCAGGCTCTTCTATGAAAGACGCTCTTCAGGCTCGTCTATGAAAGACGCCCTTTAGGATCGTCTTTGAAAGACGCCCTTCAGGCTCATCTATGAAAGACGCCCTTCAGGCTCGTCTATGAAAAACTCCCTGCTTCAGCTCGTCTATGAAAGATTCACTGCTTCAGCTCGTCTATGAAAGACTCACTGCTTCAGCTCGTCTATGAAAGGCGCCCTTCAGCTCCTCTATGAAAGACACCCTGATTCAGCTCTTTTATGAAAAAATCCCTTAAGCTCGGCTATGAAACACCCCCTTCAGCTCGTCTATGAAAGACTTCCTTCGGCTTGTCTGTGAATGACTCAGCTCGTCTGTGGAGACGCCCTTTAACTCGTCTGTAGAGACGCCGATCACCCCGTATGTAGAGACGCCCATCAGGTCATTTGTAGAGACGCCCTTCAACTTGTCTGTAGAGACGCCCTGCAGCTCGTCTGTGAAAGACTCCCTGCTTCAGCTCGTCTATGAAAGAATCCCTGCTTCAGCTCGTCTGTAAAGACCCCCTTCAGCTCGTCTGTAGAGTCTCCCTTCAGCTTGTCTGTAATGACGCCCTTCAGTTCGTCTGTAGTGACGCCCTTCAGCTTGTCTGTAGAGTCGCCCATCAGTTCGTCTATGAATTTAGGAAATTTTAATCTTCTTGAGCAAACCCGATTACCCGCTGTTTTTACATCACTATTACCCACTAAAACTGTTTTCAATTACACTTTCGTTTTATTTTGAATTTTATGAGTTCGATTTTTTTGTTTGGTTTCGGGATTATTTTTAGTTTGCAGATTTTATTTTAAATGCATTTTTTTCAAATTTTTTTTTTGTTCTTGCAGGAATTTGTTTTTTTTTTTGTTTATGTTTAGCTCTCTATATTTACTCTCGCTTATCACTTTCGGTCTGAACTGATCCGAGAAGACAATGTTGACGACGACGATGGCTCTGTTGTTTGCGGTTCATTGTACCCAAGTTCATTACTCAGCCAGAATAAGAGTCAGTCAGTCGGTGGGTCGGTCAGTCGGCTCGAGTCGAATGGATGGATGGATGTTCGGTTCGGGGGTCCAGTATATATTCTGCGTGTTGCTGCTGTTTAAAAAAAATGGTAGTTTGCTGGAAAATGGTGAGGATGAATGTGGTGGTACATATACGGTTGAATGACTAGCTGGCTGGCAGTCCGGCGGCTAGCTAGGTGAGAGTAGAGGAATAGCTTGACTGAATCGCCAGCTGGCTGGCTGACTGGATGCATGGATGGATGAAATTCTGTGGTGGTGTTGCTGTTTTCCTTTGTTTTGTACTTTTGTACAATAATGCGTACCGCAAAAATATAAAGGATCCCATAGCCCATATCACGCGTTGTATGTAGCTCAGGGTGTTTAATGTTTAAATGTTTATTTTTTTTTACAGAAAAATTCTGCTGGTTTGGTCGAGGCCATGACCAGCAAATGCAGACGTCAATGTCACAGCTTAAGCATCCGTCAAAGAAGAACAACAAAAACGTTGCATAGAACATTATCGGAATTTGGTTTTTCAAATGAAGACCCCTATTGTTTTTGGTAAAGATTGGTTAATATTTAGGGGATGAAATGGACCAAATACTAAATTTTTGTCGGTTTTTCTGGTCGGTCCAGAGGCCGCAATTTTGGCCCGAAAATCGTGAAATTTTACTTGGAGAAGGAGATGAGGCTAAAGAAAAGGCATGCCTGCTTTGATAAAGATCGGTCAATATTTAGCGGGTCAAATGGACCCTGACTTTTGTATGAAAAATGACAAAATTTGGATTCTATGGCGCATATATTTACTCCTGAACAATAGTATATTCAAGAGAGGTGGCTGACCTTTAAATTGATACCAATTACATTGTCGTATGTTCTCGGAGGTGGGAGTTACACTTAAATATTTACACGTGCTTACGTATTCAGATATTATATAATAACCCTTACCACACTGGAGGGCGGAAATATAAAGCTGATCGATTTGACATTTTCCATGGGGTTCCAGTTATGGTCAAGGACAGCGCTTGTAATTTTCGGTGATGATCAGATAATAATTTTGGGATGAAGTGGACCGAAAACTTATTTTTTTTTTTTTTTTTTTTTTTGCAATTTTTCGAACCGCTATATAGGCCACAGTTATAAACCGATCATCACCATACAACACACGCTGAAGTCAATCTGGACAAGTATTAAGGAGGGCTGTACTGAATATTAGTAATATTCGGAAAATATGTCAGTGTGCTGTGCTGTTGACCTCTAATCGGGCAAGAGGGTGCAAATGTCACGTAATATTTCCCAGGCTCGGAACAGAGTTCTTTTGAAAGTTAGAACTCCGTCGTAGTTGTGTAGGAGTGTTTTAGGGTCAGAAGTGTTTTAGGGACTTCGGAGAGGGGGCATTTTTTGAAAAATATATTTTAAAGACTTCTATGTGCGGGTATTTTGAATAATATTTTTAAGAACTTCTGAGAGAGGGTATTTTTTGAAAAATTTATTTAGAATTTCTGAGATCGAGAAATTTTTTGGAAAAAAAAAATTAAGAACTTTTGAGAGAGGGTTTTTTAAATTTAAAAAAATATATAATTTAAAAAATCCACAACTTATGATCTATTAAAAAAATATAGTTTAAGCCAGTAAGGAAAGTAGTAAAGTTTTGAAATCAGTAAATCACGAAAGGTTGTAGTAACTTCAGTACATTATACCAAGTTGTGTGCCAGTCGGCCAAACTTTGCGTATTTAGTGCACAATTTACATTAAATCGGACGAAAATATTAATGGGAGCAATATCTAAATATGAACCGATTTTAACGAAACTTGGCACACATCATTCAAGACGTAATTCAGTACCTTATGCCAAATTCCGTGTAAATCTAAAGACATATGTAGGGACTTTGGAGCCCCATTTGCCTTAAATCGGAGGAAAATATATATTGGAGCTATATCTAAATCTGGTCCGATTTTCTCGAAACTTTACATATATCATTGTAGACTCAATTCAGTGTACTATGCAAAATTTCGTGCAAATCGAAACATATTGGAGCCCCATTTACCTTAAATAGGACGAAAATATATATAGGAGCTGTATCTAAATCTGAACCGATTTTCTTGAACTTCAATAGGGTTCGTCTTTGGACCAAATAAATGACTTGTGCTAAATGTCATCCAAATCGAATCAGAAATGCGACCTGTACTTTGTTTACAATTTAACATCTACAGACGGACGGACATGCTTAAGGGAACCCCTCCCATTCACGATTTTAATTTTTTAAGATTTTCAATGGGCTGGCAAATCAATACCAATGCTTGTTAATGTTTGTAACTGTGTACATATATATTTGAAGATTTAAAAGAGAAGAAAAATAATTTACAAAAAATTTTTGTTATTGTTTTGTTGTTGTTTTTTGTAATTAAAGAAAAGTCCTTATTTTCGATGGCGGGCATGATATCTCCCCACTGGAACATCGGAATCCGAAAATTCCAACGGTGTTAGAAAGAGCACATGTCTGTCTCTCGTATGAACTAGGATTATTGACTTCGTTTTAAAATTAACAAAATGGCGGACCTTTGAAAAAATATTTTTGGAAAATCGTCGATTTTTTACCAAAAACCAAGTTAAAAAATAAGGAAGATCTTCATCGATTGGCTTTATCCTAGTTCATACGATAGGTATACACTCACAGAGAAACGTGTAAAAATTTGGAATCGATTGGGTCATTAGTTTTTGAGTTATCGTACCGGCCTTTTGTCGACACTTGATGCTGACAAAATATATCGACTATATCTTTAAGAGTTCTTGAGATTTTCTCTTGAAATTTTGTAGGGACATTCTTGTATTAATGTAGATTCGAATTATATCAAAAAAATTTTGACCCCGAGAATGGGGGGTCCCCTTATATCGACTCAGAAAGTCATTCTATGCATATTCTCAAAAGGAACCATGTGTCTATCTCGTTTCCTTTTGCTTGTTAGAAACATATGCACAAAGACATAATACCCTGTGCCACAGTGTGGTGAAGGGTATAAGAATCCACGCCTTATTGGTCCTTAAAAGATCTTGAAAAAATTATTATTTTTAAAAAATCCACTCCTTTTTGTTTCTTTAAAACATCCGCAACTCTGAATGTCCTTCGAAAAAATATTCTTAAAAAGATACACACCTCTGATAGTCGATTGGCTAAATATTCATTATAAAATCTACGCCTTAATGGGAACTTGAAAAAATATTCTTTAAAAAGTCTACACCTTGATAGCAACTTGAAAAAATATTCTTTAGAAAATTCACGCCTTATTGGTGCTTGAAAATATATATTTTTTTAAAAATCCACTTCTTGTTGGTGTTTGAAAAAATATTCTTTAAGAAATCCACACCTCTGAATGTCATTCGAAAAATATTCTTTAAAAAATTCACGCATCTGATAACCCTTTGAAAAAAGATTCTTTAAAAAAACCACACCTGTGGTCTTCAAAAAATACTCTTTAATAAAAAAAATATTTAAAAATATTCTCCTTTGGCTAAAAAATCTCCGCCTTGATAGGATCTTGAAAAAATATTCTTTAGAAAATTCACGCCTTACTGGAGCTTGAAAAAAAATACTTTAAAAACTCCAAGTCTCTGATTGCCCTGAAAAAATATTAAAAAATATTAAAAAATCCACACCTCTGATAAACCTTTAAAAATATTCTTAAAAAAACAAATTTCTGATAATCCCTTAAAAATATTTATAATCAGTAAGGAAAATAGTAAAATCGGACGGGGCCGACTATATGATAACCTTCACCACTTTGGGTATATTCAACAGATGAATTCTAACAGACGTCAAATTTTTAAAGGACCACTAAAATGAAATTGGATCAGTAAACATGTCATTCTGCAATCGATCAGAATATAGAAGCTATGTTCAGATATAAAAGCTATATCTAAATCTGAACCGATTTCAGGAAACATAAATCACATCATTCTAACCTGATTCATTACGCTGTAGCAAATATCGTGCAAATCGAGAGAAATATAGGGACTTTGGTGCAGCATTTACATTAAATCGGACGAAAATATATATGGGAGCTATATGTAAATCTGAACCGATTTTTCCCAATTTCAATAGGGTTCGTCCTTGGGCCAAATAAGTGACATATGCCAAATTTCATCCAAATCGAATCAGAAATGCGAACTGTACTTTGTTTACAATTTAACATCTACAGACGGGCGGACGAACGGACATACGTAAATCGACTCAGAAAGTGATTCTATGCATATTCTCTAAAGGACCTATGTGTCTATCTCGTTTCCTTTTGCCTGTTACAAACATATGCACAAAGACATAATACCCTGTACCACAGTGTGGTGAAGGGTATTGAAAGAAATACATCTCTGATAATCCTTTGGCCAATATTCTTTAAAAATTCTACGCCTTGGTAAGCTCTTGAAAAATATTCTTTAAAAAATCCACGCCTATTATATCAAAGGATGTTCAAACAATATTCTTTAAAAAATCCACGATTTTGTAGGTTCATGAAAAAAACATCCTTTAAAAAATACACGCTTTTTTGGAGCTTGAAAAAAATCCCCTCGCCCTATTGGTCCTTTGAAAAAATATTCTTTAAAAAATCCACGCCTTATTGGTGCTTGAACAAATATTCTTTATACATCTTTAAATATCTTCTGACAATTTTTGAAAATTCTCTCAATGTTTTTTTTTTTATCTTTGATTAATTCAATTTATCAAAAAAAAAAAAAAAAAATGTGATAAGAAAAGGTTGTAACCTTTCATTGCCATCGGTAATTTATATTGGACCCAAAATAATCATTGACCTGACTTTTTTACAATGTTTTAAAAAATGCCTCAAAGATTGTTTTGAAATTACCTTTTTTATATTGCCCTCTCATAATTATTGTCATGGTTCTAAAGGTGTCTTGTATTCGTTATCATCGATTACGTACAAACCGAATTTGTGTTTTTATCAAGGGAAATAATGCTGATATGATTTGAAAAAATAAATAAATACAAAAAATACTAAAATTATATCAAAGTTCAAACGGTGGATGTCAACAAAATATTTTTTTTTTAAAGTGTGATAATTTTTTTTTTTTGATTTTTTTTTTTAATTAAAAATACAAAAATTAAAAAAAATATTTTATTTATTACCAAAATATAAATAAGGAAAAAAATATCTGGCACACAATTTTCACTATCGTTTTCAATAAAAGAAATATTTGAAAAGAGAAAAAACAGACAAGTTTTTTTTTTAAATAAAAAAACAGTTTGATAAATTATTGTCCGTCGATCGTTGAAAAAAAAAAATTCAACCTTGAAAAAATATTATTTAAAAAATCTAAATTTTTCCTATTTAAAATTAGATTTTTTTAAATAATATTTTTTCAAGATTGAATTTGTTACTATTTTTTTCAAGAATCGACGGACCATAATTTTTCAAACTGTTTTTTATTATAAAAAAATTCCCTTGTCTGTTTTTTTTTCTCTTTTGAAATATTTCTTTTATTGAAAACGATAGTGAAAATTGTGTGCCAGATATTTTTTCCTTACATATTTTTTGGCAAACAATGAACCGTCGATCATCACCATCATCTTCATCGTCGTCAATTGTTTGGCCTCTTTTTTCTTTTGGGCCATAACAATAAAGACCATTTGTTTGTTTGTTTGCTTGTTATCTGTTTCATGTTTTTCCTTATATCTTATTTACATTATCTTCCCCTACCCCAATCGCTGCGATCTGCAACACGATTCCATTATTTTGCCAAAAAAAATTTATAGCTCTCGGGCGGGTTATTAACCTCAATATAAAGCAAACCAAAAATTCGATCGGCACCAATACAAACACACACACACACTAACATGGTAGCAGACTGAACAGATATAGAATAAATTTAAAAAATTCAAATCCTCTATAAATAAAAAATAAATAAATCTCTAATACAATCCGATTTTTTTTTTTTTTTTTGGTAAATGTAAGTCGCAATATATTTGCCAACAAATTTCATAAGAAGCCGAATTTATAAATCTTTTACGTCCCCAAATAAATTATCTATAATATTGGATAAATTATTGGGGGTTATCTAAACGACTTTTTCAAAGGACCATTTTTCAGGGACCTATAGGTGGGGATTTTTTAAAAAAGAATCTTTTTTTTAAGGATCATCATTTTTCAAGCATCTACCAATTTTAAATAATATTTTTTCTAAAACTTACCAAGGCGTAGATTTTTCAGAGATTTTTTTTCCACATCCTACCAAGGCGTAGATTTGTTAAAGAATATTTTTTTCAAGAATCTACCAAAGCGTGGATTTTTTCTTTTTAAAGAAAAAATTTCAACATTATGCCAAGTCGTACATTTTTTGAAGAATATTTTTCCAAAAGACCAATAGGGCGTGGAAATTTTTTAAGCACCAATAAGGCAAGGAGTTTTTTAAAGAATATTTTTTCATATACCAATAAAGCATGGATTTTTAAAATAATATTTTTTCCAAGGACCAATAAGGCGTGGATTTTTAAAAAAATATTTTTTCAAGGACTATAAGAGGCGTGGATTTTTAAAAGAATATTTTTTCAAGGTCAATAAGAGGCGTGGATTTTTAAAAGAATATTTTTTCCAAGGACCAATGAGGCGTGGATTTTTAAAAGAATATTTTTTCAAGAACTATAAGAGGCGTGGATTTTTAAAAGAATATTTTTTCAAGGACCTACCAAGGCGTGGATTTTTAAAATAATATTTTTTCAAGGACTATAAGAGGCGTGGATTTTTAAAATAATATTTTTTCAAGGACCTACCAAGGCGTGGATTTTTAAAAGAATATTTTTTCAAGGACTATAAGAGGCGTGGATTTTTAAAATAATATTTTTTCAAGGACCTACCAAGGCGTGGATTTTTAAAAGAATATTATTTCAAGGACTATAAGAGGCGTGGATTTTTAAAATAATATTTTTTCAAGGACCTACCAAGGCGTGGATTTTTAAAAGAATATTTTTTCAAGGACCTACCAAGGCGTGGATTTTTAAAAGAATATTTTTTCAAGGACCTACCAAGGCGTGGATTTTTAAAAGAATATTTTTTCAAGGACTATAAGAGGCGTGGATTTTTAAAAGAATAGTTTTTCCAAGGACCAATAAGGCGTGGATTTTTAAAAGAATATTTTTTCAAGGACAATAAGAGGCGTGGATTTTTAAAAGAATATTTTTTCCAAGGACCAATAAGGCGTGGATTTTTAAAAGAATATTTTTTCAAGGACCTACCAAGGCGTGGATTTTTAAAAGAAAATTTTTTCCAAGGACCAATAAGGCGTGGATTTTTAAAAGAATATTTTTTCCAAGGACCAATAAGGCGTGGATTTTTAAAAGAATATTTTTTCCAAGGACCAATAAGGCGTGGATTTTTAAAAGAATATTTTTTCAAGGACCTACCAAGGCGTGGATTTTTAAAAGAATATTTTTTCCAAGGACCAATAAGGCGTGGATTTTTAAAAGAATATTTTTTCAAGGACCTACCAAGGCGTGGATTTTTAAAAGAATATTTTTTCCAAGGACCAATAAGGCGTGGATTTTTAAAAGAATATTTTTTCCAAGGACCAATAAGGCGTGGATTTTTAAAAGAATATTTTTTCCAAGGACCAATAAGGCGTGGATTTTTAAAAGAATATTTTTTCAAGGACCTACCAAGGCGTGGATTTTTAAAAGAATATTTTTTCAAGGACCTACCAAGGCGTGGATTTTTAAAAGAATATTTTTTCCAAGGACCAATAAGGCGTGGATTTTTAAAAGAATATTTTTTCAAGGACCTACCAAGGCGTGGATTTTTAAAAGAATATTTTTTCCAAGGACCAATAAGGCGTGGATTTTTAAAAGAATATTTTTTCCAAGGACCAATAAGGCGTGGATTTTTAAAAGAATATTTTTTCCAAGGACCAATAAGGCGTGGATTTTTAAAAGAATATTTTTTCCAAGGACCAATAAGGCGTGGATTTTTAAAAGAATATTTTTTCAAGGACCTACCAAGGCGTGGATTTTTAAAAGAATATTTTTTCAAGGACTATAAGAGGCGTGGATTTTTAAAAGAATATTTTTTCAAGGACCAACCAGGGCGTGGATTTTTAAAAGAATATTTTTTCAAGGACCTACCAAGACGTGGATTTTTAAAAGAATATTTTTTCAAGGACCTACCAAGGCGTGGATTTTTAAAAGAATATTTTTTCAAGGACCTACCAAGGCGTGGATTTTTAAAAGAATATTTTTTCAAGGACCTACCAAGGCGTGGATTTTTAAAAGAATATTTTTTCAAGAACCTACCAAGACGTGGATTTTTAAAAGAATATTTTTTCAAGGACTATAAGAGGCGTGGATTTTTAAAAGAATATTTTTTCAAGGACCAACCAGGGCGTGGATTTTTAAAAGAATATTTTTTCAAGGACCTACCAAGACGTGGATTTTTAAAAGAATATTTTTTCAAGGACCTACCAAGGCGTGGATTTTTAAAAGAATATTTTTTCAAGGACCTACCAAGGCGTGGATTTTTAAAAGAATATTTTTTCAAGGACCTACCAAGGCGTGGATTTTTAAAAGAATATTTTTTCAAGAACCTACCAAGACGTGGATTTTTAAAAGAATATTTTTTTAAGGACCTACCAAGACGTGGATTTTTAAAAGAATATTTTTTCAAGGACCTACCAAGGCGTGGATTTTTAAAAGAATATTTTTTCAAGGACCTACCAAGGCGTGGATTTTTAAAAGAATATTTTTTCAAGGACCTACCAAGGCGTGGATTTTTAAAAGAATATTTTTTCAAGGACCTACCAAGGCGTGGATTTTTAAAAGAATATTTTTTCAAGGACTTCAAGGTCCAATGAGGCGTGGATTCTTTAAAGAAAGGACCAAAATGTGTGGATATTTTTAATAATATTTTTCCAAAGGACCAAAATGTGTGGATATTTTTAATAATATTTTTCCAAAGGACCAAAATGTGTGGATATTTTTAATAATATTTTTCCAATGGACCAAAATGCGGACCAAGGCGTAGATCTTTTATAGAATATTTTTTCAAGATCCAATTTTTTTAAACATCATTTTTACAATCACCAACAAGGCGTGGATATTTTATAGATTATTTTTTTCAAGATCCTATGAAGGCGTAGATTTTTTAAAGAATATTTTTTCTATATTCTACCAAGACGTAGATCTTTTATAGAATATTTTTTCAACATCCTACAAAGGCGTAGATTTTTTAAAGAATATTTTTTTTCGACATCCGAATTTTTTTGAAGAACATTTTTTCAATCACCAATATGGCGTGGATTTTTTAAAGAATACTTTTCCAAGATCCGAATTTTTTTGAAGAACATTTTTTCAATCGCCAACATGGCGTGGCTTTTTTATAGAATATTTTTTTCATAATCCGATTTTTTTAAAGAATATATTTTCAAGCGCCAATAAGGCGTGGATTTTTTAAAGAATATTTTTTTACTAAGAATTTTTCTAAGGATTTTCAATGATTTGGTTTTTCACAAAACCAATATTTTCAAAAAAAAATAAATAAAAATTTTAATCAAAAAATATTTTTTCAAGTGTATTTATTAATTGTTATTAGAAACTTTTGTCAGTTGGCTTTATTTATCTTATCGCGTTGATAGCAAAGGTTTCCCCTTCCCAAAATGTATTTCTAGAATTGCCAGTGGTAAATATTTCAAAATACTATGTTATGTGTTATTGACCCAGAATTCTAATCTGACAGTGACATTGTTCGAAAAGTCCTTGGTGCGACATGGACGTCACGATAATTAGGTACTCAATCATGGGAGGTTATTTACAGACAGCTTATTTTGAGAAAAAAAAAAAATATAAGATCACGCCTTTAAAAAAAATATGGTCCTTGGAAAAAATATTCTTTTAAAAATCCACGCCTTGGTAGGTCCTTGAAAAAAATTCTTTTAAAAATCCACGCCTTGGTAGGTCCTTGAAAAAAATTCTTTTAAAAATCCACGCCTTGGTAGGTCCTTGAAAAAAATTCTTTTAAAAATCCACGCCTTGGTAGGTCCTTGAAAAAAATTCTTTTAAAAATCCACGCCTTGGTAGGTCCTTGAAAAAAATTCTTTTAAAAATCCACGCCTTGGTAGGTCCTTGAAAAAAATTCTTTTAAAAATCCACGCCTTGGTAGGTCCTTGAAAAAAATTCTTTTAAAAATCCACGCCTTGGTAGGTCCTTGAAAAAAATTCTTTTAAAAATCCACGCCTTGGTAGGTCCTTGAAAAAAATTCTTTTAAAAATCCACGCCTTGGTAGGTCCTTGGAAAAATATTGTTTTAAAAATCCACGCCTTATTGGTCCTTGGAAAAATATTCTTTTACAAATCCACGCCTTATTGGTCCTTGGAAAAATATTCTTTTAAAAATCCACGCCTTGGTAGGTCCTTGAAAAAATATTCTTTTAAAAATCCACGTTTCTAGGAACCTTTATGAAATATTAAAAAATTACCATTTTCCGAATTTCCCCACTGAATTTCCCATTTTGTGATATTAAAACAATGTTGGTTGGGAAAAACGCATGCCCTGTTATGGAAATTCCATTTCTTCGTGTTTTATTTTTCCTCACAAATAATTGCTGAATTAACAAAATGAAAGCATTTTCGTTCTTGTTGTAACAACAACAACAGCCTTTGAAATCCCTAGGCTATGACGCAAGTTTATTTTATAAATAAAAAAAAGAAAACTAAAAAACAACAACAACGTTTTCTTTGGCATTGTAATAACAAAGAAAACCCAACCAACCAAAAAACGGAAAAAAGTGAGGACACACTCACCGAACCTACCGAAGGTATAAAGAAAGAGGTGCAATTAAAACTGAATCGGGTCGGAGGTCAAGTTTGTTGGAATGCAAAAAAAAAAACAAAAACAACAACAGCAAAATGAATACAACAAAGACATGTGCGACAAGGCCCAACTACGAACAAAGAAGAGAACCTACGATAATCTACAACAATGTAATTTCATTATTTTTTCTGTTATCAACACCCTAGCCAGGGCAATTTTTTTGCCGAGCTGGGGTGAAGTAGAATGTCAGACATTGTTGGGGCCAGTGGAATATGTTTTAAATAATATTAAATATAATGTAATTTGAAGGTCATGGCGCTTTTTGTTGTCGTTGTGTTATAAGGAAGGCGGAACGGTAGGTTAGCAACTAGAAAAATGTGCGGAATTTGTTTACGTTTTAAAGATTATTTTTTCAAGAACCTGCCAAGGCGTGGAATTTTTAAAGAATATTTTTCAAGAACCTACCAACGCGTGGATTTTTAAAAGAATATTTTTTCAAGAACCTACCAAGGTGTGGATTTTTAAAAGATTATTTTTCCAGATCTACCAAGGCCTGAATTTTTAAAAGAATATTTCTTTCAAGAACCTACCAAGGCGTGGATTTTTAAAAGAATATTTTTTCAAGAACCTACCATGGCGTGGATTTTTAAATAAATATTTTTTGGAGATCTATCAAGGCGTGAAATTTTAAAAGAATATTTTTTCATAGACCAATAAGGCGTGGAATTTAAAAAGAATATTTTTCGAGGAATACAGGCTTCCGAGAGTTCTTCACACAAATTCATACTTCGAAAGGTTATTTAAAAAAAATCTGGCTTCTAAGGGTCCTCCAAAAAAATTCAGGCTTCGGAAGTTTATTTAATAAAATTCAGGCATCGAAGGGTTCTTTAAAAAATCAAGTTTCTGAAGGTTCCCCACAAAAATTCAGGCATTTAAGGGTTCTCAAAAAAAAAAAAAAAAAAAAAAATCAGGCTTCGCAAGGTTATTTAATAAACTACAGTAATCGAAAGGTTCACTAAAAAACAGGCTTCCGAGGGTTCTCCACAAAAATTCAGGCTTCGGAAGGTTCTTTAAAAAAATCCAGCATTCTTTCGGTTCTTCAAAAAATCTAAGCTTCTGAGGGTTCTTTAAAAAAAAAAAATCCATGCTTCTGAGGGATCTTCGAAAAAATTCCAGCTTCTCAGGGTTTTTAAAAAATTGTAAAATATTCCTAAAAAAATCAGGCATTTGTCTCCTGCAGACCTTTTGGAAAAAATTCTTAAAAATTCGCGTTTTTCTAAGTCTATCGGAATATTGAAAAATATTCATAAACAATTTTCAAGGAAATTTTTATGGACCACTAGTAGCGTGGACTTTTTAAAAACGTCTCCAGAGTGTGGATTTTTTAATGACCACTCAGAACCGTGAATTTATTAAAGATTTCTTTGAAGCCTGCATTTTTTGAAGAACTCTCAGAAAGCTGATTTTTTTTTTTGGAGCCTTAATTTTGGTGCAGAACCCTCTAAAGCATGGATTTTTTTAAGAACCCATCGAATCAGAACCTTAAGGGTTCTTTACAAAAAATCTATGATTTGTGGATCTATGAAACGTGGATTTTTTAAAGAATCCTCCGAAGCCTGGACTTTTTTGAAGAACTCCCAGGATGCTGGATTTTTTAAAGTACCTTCTGAAGTCTGAATATTTTGAAGAAACAACCGATACGTGGATTTTTTTAAGGAACCCTTTGAAGCGTGGATTTTTCCAAAGACTTTCAGAAGTGTGAATTTTTTAATATACAATTTCGAGGTCTTCCACACTTTTGAATTTTTTATCGAATGAATTTTTCAAGATTTCGTGAAGAGTGGATTTTCTAAAGAATTTTTTTTCGGATTTTAAATATTTCTATTTTCTTTATATAGGGTGTATATTATTCGTTGTTGGTGTAAATAACCTACCATGATTGAAGGCCTTATTATTGTGACCTCCATTTCGCACCAAGGACTTACCGAACAATGTCACTGTCACATTAGAATTCAGGATCAATAACACATTCGATTTTATTGAAGAAATGTAATCTGGAAAAAAATACATACAATATACATAGCTACAAATCAATATATCGACGCCTCCGAACCATAGTATGCTAAGTCGATTAGCATGTTTTAAAGTTCTTTACGTTTTTAGATACTAAGGTCCTTCATTTAAATTCTCTGAAATTTTGGTTAATCATCGGCCAATCCAAACCAAAGTTATAAGCAAAAATGTACTTAGCATGGTACGTAAGATACTTTGAGAGCTTACTTTGAGAGCTTCTTCTGAAAAACTCACTTTTCAGACTTAGTATACTATTCTTCGGAGGCGTCGATATGAAGCTATCTCTTCAGGTGTAATAGGGTCGCCAGCAAAAAAGAAAATGATCATACCATATCTTCGAAAATTTAACCTATGGCGATTTTTTCCTTCTGGGGACTTCATATAATCATTAAGGACTTCAATATACAATAGAAATGTTCCGCCTCCCCCTGGGCATGACCTCCATTTTTTGCATTCTAATTCTATCTCGTTTCAATTAATTTTTTCACCTTCCGAATTACTTACCCTTTGTAAATTAACCCCATATATTCATCAGCATGGTGATTGTTGTTATCCAAGGTCTGCTGGAGCTCTTCACTTCTTTGTTTTCGTGTGTTTGTGTGTATAAAACAAAAACAACAATATTTTTTTAACTTTAAATTTTTTCATTTATTTATTTTTAAATTGTCAAATTTTTTTTCAACATAAAAACAGAGTATTGATAATGTAATAATTAAAAACACAACAATAAAAAAAGCGAAATTGAGGGCAAACACACACTTCGTTCGTTTCGTATTACGGAGCCGTCGCTGTCATCGTCGACATCAACATCATCATCACGTGAATATCATGATTATATAGTTTTTTTATTTATTATCTGCTTAGCACTTTATTTGGTTAAACAAAAACTACAACAACAACAAAAATGTTTAATCAAAAGAAAACGAAAAAAAAAACTAAACTAAAAAAATAAACCAAAATAAACACCACACGCTATTTATTAGTGTGAAGCATGGCAGAAGCGTGGCGTTAAAATACACACACACGAACACTTGTCGATAAAACGACAAACGAAAAAAATAAACAGAAAAACACAAGAAACGAAAAAAATCAATTTTAAACGAAAAGCAAAAACCAAAACAATAATAAAATGAACCACCGAATAGTCAATTTTCGGATGGCCAACCGAATATAAACATTGTATCTATCTATCTATCTCTTTCTTTCATTTGTTGACACTGTTATATACTGTTGTGTTTTGCTGCTGTTGTTGTTGTTGCAGTTTATGTTACGGTTTTCTTATTAGATGTATTGTGAGAAGCAAGATAGAGAGAGAGAGAGAGAGAGCGCCTTCTAATGAAAGCAAAACATAACGGTGAGAGAGAATAAATGTTGTCAACATTTGTGTTAAGAGAAAAACGCTAGAAAATCACTTTATTGACATTGTAATGTGAAGCCACCAACGATTAGATTAAACAAAGAATGTACGTGGAAAATTAAAGGTATGTCAAGATTTTTATACCCTTCAACACACTGTGGTACAGGGTATTATGTCTTTGTGCATATGTTTGTAACAGGCAAAAATAGTCGAGATAGACCCATGGTTCCTTTTGAGAATATGCATAGAATCACATTCTGAGTCGATTTATGCATGTCCGTCTGTAGATGTTAAATTGTAAACAAAGTACAGGTCGCATTTATGATCCGATTCAGATAAAATTTAGCACAAGTCACTTATTTGGCCTAAGGACGAACCCTATTGAAATTCAAGAAAATCGGTTCAGAATTGGATATAGCTCCCCTATATAGTTTCGTCCCATTTAAGGTAAATCCTCCACCAAAGTCCCTATATATCTTTCGATTTGCACGAAATTTGGCTCAGAGTACTGAATTAGGTCCAGAATGATGTGTGCCAAATTTCGAGAAAATCGGTTCAGGTTTAGATATATTTCCCATATATATTTTCGTCCGATTTAAGGTAAATGGGACGCTGAAGTCACTAAATATACAGTATTTTTCGGTTAATTGCACATCAAAATTTGCACAAATTTTCGTTCAATTAACCGAGGAACCAATTATCCGAACCCGCTTAATTGAATAGTTTGTTCAATTACAGTAATCACGTATAATTGGTTTAAAAAAATCCATTGTCAAATACAAATTTCTTTAGCAATAAACATATGTTTTGAATTATTAGAGATGCCACCTAGTCTTTTTCACAAATTATGCCAAATATGTATGTAAAAAAATGGCAGATTATTTTTCAATTATTATTATTATGCAATTAACCGCGAAAAGTAAAAGGAAATTTATTTTTGATGACATGACTTTTGAACCAATTAAGCGGGAAAATCAATTAACAGGGTTTAATTATCGGAGAAAATTGACATGTATTTTCCTATGAAATATTTCTTGCCCCATCATGTGGTTCAATTAAGCGTGGAAACCAATTAACCGTAGGGTCAATTAACCGAAAAATACTTTCGATTTGCACAAAATTTGGCATAGAGTACTGACTTAGGTCCAGAATGATGTGTACTAAGTTTCGAGAAAATCTGTTCAGATTTAGATATAGCTCACATATATAGTTTCGTCCGATTTTAGGTAAATGTTACACCAAAATCCTTATATATCATTCGATTTGCACGAAATTTGGCATAGAGTACTGAATGAGGTCTAGAATAGTGTGTGCTGAGTTTCGTGAAAATAGGTTCAGATTTAAATATAGCTCCCATATATATTTTCGTCCGATTTAGGGTAAATGGTGCTCCAAAGTCCTTATATATCTTTTGATTTGCACGAAATTTTTTCATGTGTGCCAAGAATATGCCAGAATGATGTGTGCCAAGTTTCGTGAAAATCGGTTCAGATTTAGATATAGCTGAATAATAGATTTTCGACCGATTTAATTCAAATTGTGCACTAAAGACCCAAAGATTGGCCGATTGGCACACAATTTTGTACAATATACTGAAGTTACTATAAAATTTCGTGTGTGAAGTTTTCTTGAAATTGGTTCAGATTTACATATAGCTTATATATATTCTTTCGTCCGATTTTAAGTAAATGGTCGTCCGATTTTAAGTGAATGGTGCATCCGAACCAATGGTGGTGTCCTATCTACCATTTTGTTCAATATTTATTAGGGATAAGTAAATCGAATTTCGAATTATCGACTTTTTGTATTGAAAAGTCTAAAAGTCGAAGTAGACGTTTGATCTTTGAGAGAATTGCAAAGTCGGTTTTCGATTTTCTTTATAAATACTTGGTTTACATTACCAAAAATCGATTTTTTGGTCATAGGCAAAAATTGAAAAGTCTAAAAATCGACTTTGGCGCTCAATTACGTATCCCTAATATGAATCTTGCGAAACTTCCCATTACTCCACCAGATGTTTCAGTGATGTCGTACTCCGACGACTGTACGGTTATCTCGTTAACTTTGACGACATAAGTGCAAAAATTTCCAACTATTTAGCCAACAATCACCAATTTCTTCCGGCAGCACAATCTAAAATTATACATTGCAATGTCTACTGTGTCACTTTTCACATCCTGGACTCAAGAAGTCAATTTGGAACTTGACATTTAATTTGAAGGCATGCGCATCAACACCGTCCATAATCCGAAAATCTTTGGGATTGCCTTCGAAAACCTACTTCATTTCTCCTCGCATATTAACTACATCAATCGGATGGCGAAAGCTAGAAATAAAGTTCTAAAAGTTTTGGCTGGCACCTCCTGAGGCAAGGATAAAGAAAAGTTGGTAACGACATACAATGCTGTAGCTCGTTCCATCCTTAATTATGCTGCCCCAGTCTGGACTTCTTTCTTTGGCGACACACAATGGAGATCCTTGCAAACAACACAAAATAATGCACTCCGAATTGCAATAGGCTGTGTTCAGATGACGAGCGTTGATCACCTCTATGAGGAGACAAGTTTTTTGTCAGTTGATATCTGCCGTGTCATCTCAACCATCACACAGTGATGGCAGATCTTCCACCGCCACACATCCCTCAGCACTTCAGACGCTATCGTGATGGCATCCAACAAATCCGTGCATCAACTGATGGTCTCCGAAGCCATAAATGACTACAGATGCAACAAACTCCTACTCCAAAAAACTCCTGCAAATTCGGACATTGAGAGGCTTCTTCCCTTCCCTTTCCTCGCATACTAACTACATCAATCGGATGGTGAAAGCTAGAAGTAAAGTTCTAAAAGTTTTGGCTGGCACCTCCTGAGGAAAGGATAAAGAAAAGTTGATAACGACATACATTGCTGTAGCTCGTTCCATCCTTAATTATGCTGCCCCAGTCTGGACTTCTTTGGCGACACACAATGGAGATCCTTGCAAACAACACAAAATAATGCACTCAGAATTGTAATCGACTGTGTTCAGATGACGAGCGTTGATCACCTCTATGAGGAGACAAGTTTTTTGTCAGTTGCTATTTGCCGTGTCATCCCAACCATCACACAGTCGTGGCGGATCCTCTTCCGCGACAATCCGTCAGGACTTCAGGCGCTATCGTGAAGGCATTCAAGACGTCATCCATCGACTGGTGGTCTCCGAAGCCATAAATGACTACAGATGCAACAAAATCCTACTCCAACAACCTCCTGCAAATTCGAACAGTGAGAGGCTTCTTCCCTTTCGATTCTGTTACAACTAAAATCCGGGTACAGCAACGTTATCAATCCGTATTGAGGGCGCATTGTCCTTCCTGGCAGCAAAGCCCTCACGACACACACCATTTATTCATATGCCAGTCCGAGCCTACAATTTCAACTTAATTTTCAACAAAAAGGAGTAGACCGATTTGGATTAAATCGGACATTCCATTTTCCTAATTATGGATTTATAAATATTGAAAGTGTTGTTGTTAAGGGAGATACCAACAGAAACGGGCCAATGGGCCCCACCTTCGGATTTGATCTAGGCTTGGTAAAAATTTGATTCAAATCGGGTAGTCCTTCCGCATGATGTGAAATTACTTTTAAGCTAAATTTTTACTATTTTGTTCTCCACAAAATAGTTAAAACTTAGCTTAAATTAAAATTTACTCCCTTCGAGGATTATTGTGCGCACCAGTCGGCCAGGCAAAATTATGTGAAACAGATTTGGTACAAAGAAACAAGGGGTCTAAAAATAATATTTGGCTGAGGCACATTTTTTTGCCGTATCAAAGCCATAATTGACAATATGGAGGATTTTCGACAAAAATTAGCCGATGATTGTTTAATGGAGGTTGATAGAGGCGAAATAAAATAATTTTATTCCTTACCTAAATACCGAATTATTGGGAGTACTGTTATATGAGATCTATCGTAAAAAGTGGGACGATATTGATAATTTTTTCTAGGTAGAATTGCTACCAAATGGGAATTCAAAGTACCAATTTGACTGAAAAATGTGCCAAAAAATCCTAAAATATTTGGGTATCCTTCTAAGGTATGCGGGGTATCCTATATCAAAACGTGGAACAACATATATCATTTTCAATATCAATAATTATGGGAGTAGTAGCAATGTCTGTCTGAAATTTCAAAGCACTATCGGGATTTCAACGTTATCTTCATCGGTCCATAAATAACAAACTTGTGAGCATATGAATTTTGGAAATTCAGAGGTTCATATCTCGGGGAGTATGGACTTCCCCACATGAAAGCCATTTATTTTCGTGGTCAGGGAGACGAGAGCTACTTGTGGTAGCTCTCAGGAAAATCCATGATGAGCCCCTAAACTCAACTTGTTCCCAATTTGCCATTTCCAAAATGGTGCAATATTTGGCTGTATCAATTGTTGATCAAAAGCTATGGGTCTTAGAATCCTACAAAAACAAGAAAACCGGGTATAAGCGGGTATCCAACCCGAACTTCCAGGTCAAATAACCGGGTACGTAAAATATCCGCCTCTGAAAAAAAGTTCTAAGAAATCTGATCGTTCTAAATCTGAACTAAACTAGAGTTAAACCCTACTATTTTTTTGGCTTAAGGCTAGTTTAGGGCCCCTCCTTGCGGAAATTGGTATTTCCGGAGATATGGGCCTCCAAAGTTCCGTTGGGACCCTTGTATTTTCTCATATTTTTTTAAAAATCACTAAGGCAATATGGGTATCATTTCAAAGCATTTGAAGCCCTGATTACAAAACTTTTATATTCATATCAAATATGTCCATACTTTCTGAGATATGGGTCTCCAAATTTCGGTAAGTACCTTCCATGTGTAATATTGGTCAAGGCAGTATGGGTATCATTTTGAAGGTTAAATATATGTATTAAAGAGAAAATTCTGTCGCGTAGCCAGAGTAGCCATCTGTATATAGGAGAAACACTATTCTAATTAAAAGGAGATTCTGTCGCGTAGCCGGTGTTGCCATCTGTCCATAGGATAAAGTCTTAAATCCCAGGCCGAAGGCCGGCTACCCACAAACACTATTCTAATTAAAAGGAGATTCTGTCGCGTAGCCGGTGTTGCCACCCGTTCATAGATGAAAGTCTTAAATCCCCGGCCGAAGGCCGGCTACCCACAAACACTTTTCTAATTAAAAGGAGATTCTGTCGCGTAGCCAGAGTAGCCATCTGTCTATAGGAGAAAGTCTTAAATCCCGGCCGAAGGCAGGCTACCCACAAACACTATTCTAATTAAAAGGAGATTCTGTCGCATAGTCGGTGTTGCCATCTGTCCATAGTAGAAAGAGCTAAATCCCCGGCCGAAGGCCGGCTATCCACTGATGCTGTCGCGTAGCCGGGGTTGCCATCTATCTCTAGGAGAAAGTCATAAATCCCCGGCCGAAGGCCGGCTACCCACAAACACTATTCTAATTAAAAGGAGATTCTGTCGCGTAGCCGGTGTTGCCATCTGTCCATAGAAGAAAGTCTTAAATCCCCGGCCGAAGGCCGGCTACCCACAAACGCTATTCTAATTAAAAGGAGAGTCTGTTGCGTAGCCGCAGTTACATTTTTGCAACTTGTGTTTCAGCCGCTTTTAATTGATACCCATATTGTTTTTCAGAAGGATCGCGCGGAATTTTGGAGACACATATCTCAGAAAGTATGGACTTAATTGATATTATATTTTTGTAACCAAATGCTTTAAAATGATACCCATATGGCCATAGTGGATTTTAAAAATTTAATGGAAAATACAAGGGTCCCAACGAAACTTTGGAGGCCCATATCTCCGGAAATACCGATTTCCGCAAGAAAAAAAATACTGTTATAATCAGGGTCTCAAGGACTACATGTGGTAAAAATTTCAAAACGATCCGGGAGGTGGCCCTAAACTAGACTTGTTCCTATTTTTTTTCATATTTTTAGAATGGGCGATTGAGCTGGGCACATAACCTATTGGAATCAAAGATAACAAATATCTACATGTCGATTTAAGAATTCACAGATAGAATGAATAGACAATTGAAAATGTCTCTAATTATTTTTTTTCAGATTCAAAGTTTTCTTATATATAAATAATTTATTTATGGAATCTCCGGTGAATATTTACAAGCGGAATGAAAAATCCATATAAAATCCACCGTTTGTATAAGAATTTATTATTTATTTTTAATTAATCGATTTTAGCAAAATTGACAACACTGATCAGCTGTGCAATGTAACTTTTGCATATTTTCTCTCTCTCTCTCACCAATTTTTGGCAGAACAGCTGATTTTTGTTATTTATTATTCTCCTGCATCGCAAAGGAATACAAAACAAACAACACAAACCAACAAATAAGGAAAACCTCAACATTGATTTTTTGCAAAAAAAGGCATTTTGTTGTTGGTGTTTTTCGTGTTGTTGTTACATTTCTAATGCTTGTTCTTCTTGTTATCCTTCTTTTTCAAGGAAATAGTCGATGGCTGATGCACTTTGGTATTTTTCAAGGTTTTCGAAAGAAACACGAAACACTTGAGTGGTGGACAATAAGGAGATGATGATTTCAAAGGTGGAAATGGAAAAAATGAAAAAAAAAATTGGAAATTGCAACAAAGTATACACAAACAACATCAACACACACACAATCAATATACAACAAATAGATGGAGGAAAAAAAATGATATTTTTCAATAAATTGAGAAAAAAAGGAAAATTTTCACTATAACATTTTCATTTGAAATACACACAAATAAAAGTATACTCGCAAACTTGACTGCCAGTCAGCCAGCCAGCACGACAACCAAACCGACCGACCCGTCACACAACGCAAAAAAACTCAAAACTCCAATTCTTTCAATGGCTTTTCCACAAATATCACAACATTTTCCCAAAGGTTTTCATTAAATTTTCCATTAATTTGTCATAATAATTGTTGAAAAAATATTTTGATTTTAGATTTCTCCCAGTTGATTTTCTTTCACACGACACGATACCGATACCGACGAATCCGATTTGTCAACTGAATTGTGCAGGTTGTTGCAAAGGCAAAATGCTGTCAAGTAGAGATGGGGATGAAAAATCGCCAAAAATGTTGCAGAAAAATTTTCACAGGATGAAGAGAAAATCGCTAAAAGAATAAATTTCTAAGGACCAATATTTTTTCCAAGTACCAATAAGGAGTGGATTTTTAAAAGAATATTTTTTCCAAGGACCAATAAGGCGTGGATTTTTAAAAGAATATTTTTCCAAGGACCAATAAGGCGTGGATTTTTAAAAGAATATTTTTCCAAGGACCAATAAGGCGTGGATTTTTAAAAGAATATTTTTCCAAGGACCAATAAGGCGTGGATTTTTAAAAGAATAAGGCGTGGATTTTAAAAGAATATTTTTTCAGTAGACCCTAAGGCGTGGATTTTAAAAGAATATTTTTTCAGGAGACCCTAAGGCGTGGATTTTTAAAATAATATTTTTTCAGGAGACCCTAAGGCGTGGATTTTTAAAAGAAAAATTTTTCAAGATCCTACTAAGGCGTGGATTTTTAAAAGAATATTTTTCCAAGGACCAATAAGGCGTGGATTTTTAAAAGAATATTTTTTTCAGGAGACCCTAAGGCGTGGATTTTTAAAAGAATATTTTTTCAGGAGACCCTAAGGCGTGGATTTTTAAAAGAATATTTTTTCAGGAGACCCTAAGGCGTGGATTTTTAAAAGAATATTTTTTCAGGAGACCCTAAAGCGTGGATTTTTAAAATAATATTTTTTTCAGGAGACCCTAAGGCGTGGATTTTTAAAAGAATATTTTTCCGAGGACCAATAAGGCGTGGATTTTTAAAAGAATATTTTTTCAGGAGACCCTAAGGCGTGGATTTTTAAAAGAATATATTTCCAAGGACCAATACGGCGTAGATTTTTAAAAGAATGTTTTTTCAGGAAACCCTAAGGCGTGGATTTTTAAAAGAATATATTTCCAAGGACCAATACGGCGTAGATTTTTAAAAGAATATTTTTCCAAGGACCAATAAGGCGTGGATTTTTAAAAGAATATTTTTCCAAGAACCAATAAGGTGTGGATTTTTAAAAGAATATTTTTCCAAGGACCAATAAGGCGTGGATTTTTAAAAGAATATTTTTTCCAAGGACCAATGAGGCGTGGATTATTAAAAGAAAATTTTTTCAAGGACCAAACAAGGCATGGATTATTAAAAGAATATTTTTTCAAGTACCAATAAGGCGTGGATTTTTAAAAGAATATTTTTTCAAGGACCAAACAAGGCGTGGATTTTTAAAAGAATATTTTTTCAAGCACCAATAAGGCGTGGATTTTTAAAAGAATATTTTTCCGAGGACCAATAAGGCGTGGATTTTTAAAAGAATATTTTTCCGAGGACCAATAAGGCGTGGATTTTTAAAAGAATATTTTTCCGAGGACCAATAAGGCGTGGATTTTTAAAAGAATATTTTTTCAGGAGACCCTAAAAGACCTTCAAGCATGGATTTTTAAAAAATATTTTTTCAGGAGACCCTAAAAGACCATCAGGCATGGATTTTTAAAAAATATTTTTTCAGGAGACCCTAAAAGACCATCAGGCATGGATTTTTAAAAGAAACATTTTGCAAAAGACCAGCAGGCGTGGATTTTGGACGTGGACGACCTTCAACCAAATAAAACACATTTTTATATTATTTTTTAATTTGAAAATATTATACACATTTATTTAATAATTTATTTGTTTAATAAGATTTTTTTGTTTGTTTTTTTTTTAATTTTTTGTTTTTAAAAGATCCGATATTTTAAAACACCATCAGGCAGGCGCCAGCTAGCCAACATTAATACATTTTTCTGTTTTTTGTTTGTTGATTTGTATGTTTTCTTCTTCTTTGCTACATTCTTATAGACAGATTTAATTTAAGCCTCAATTAAGCCACATCATAATTGTCGTCGAAGTCGTCGTCACTATCATCCTTCGTCCTTTTTTGTTGTCATAACTAAAATTTAGTGTTTCTTTTATTGTTGTTGATGTTGTCCATGAAGAGCTTTTTCTTTCGGATTACGCGCGGGGGATCTTTTTGTGTAAGTCTAGTTTTTTTTTTAATTTTTGTATTTTTTGTTGTTGTATTTTTTTTTTGTTACTTTAAAGGAGTTTAAGATAATCTGGTTTTTTGTTGTTTGCTTTTCTTTTTGTTGCTTAAATGTTAAAAAATATATTTTGTTTTCCATCTTTACTTTTTTCTGTTTTGTTTTTCTCTTTTTTATATTAATATTTATATATAATATAATAATTATTTTTGACAATTTCACAGTGGTTTTTAAAGATTTGTTTTTTTATTTAATTTTTTATATATATTTAATATTATTTTTGTTTTTTTTTTTTTTTATTATTTTCCAAATAATTTACAATGCAATGCTACGCATAAAATATTACATATAATGTTAATCATCATCGTCTTCGGTATTTTTTTTTTCAAATCATCACCCAAAAGTTGTGGTTTTCCAATTTTTTTTTGTCTTCTTCTTCTGAACATTTTTTTTCAAAAAATAAAAATAATTTGTTAAATGATTTTTTGTGGTTATTGGTTTTCTTTAAAAGGAAGTGAAGGAATGTTGAAATTATTTGGGTGGAGTAGAATATACAGTGTCAGCAAGAACCATCAGGTATGAATTTTTAAAGAATATTTTTTCCAAGGACCAATAAGGCGTGGATTTTTAAAAAAAAAAAATTTGTTCCAAGGTCGAATAAGGTATGGATTAAAAAAAAATATTTTTCAAGGACCAGCAGGGATGGAGTTATAAAAGATTATTTTTTCCACAAACGAAACAGGCGTAGATTTTAAAATACTATTTTTCCAATGACCAAACAGGCGTGGATTTTTAAAAGAATATTTTTCCAAAGGACCAAACCGGCGTCGATTTAAAAAAATATATTTTTTTTTTCAAAGGAGCAAACGGACTTGGATTTTTGAAATATTTTTTTTTTAATTACCAAACTTGCGTGGGGGTGGCGTAGGGGATAATAGATACCAAGCAACGGCTCTGATTGGCTTTAAAATTCTGCTAGGAGATTTTAATGTAAAAATCGGAAGGGAAAATATCTTTGGCCCCACCGTCGGAAAATTCAGATATAAAGAAGGAAACCTGGTGACAGATACCGACAGCTTGCTGAGGATCTGGAAGGAGCATTTTGAAAAACTTCTGGTATCAAATAGAAGCGGAAGAAAAGGATACCCCAGAACCAATAATAAATGACGGTATTGAGTGTATACCACCTAGCCAAGATGAAGTCAGAATAGCAATCAATCGGCTGAAGAATAATAAAGCAGCACAAGCCGAACTATTCAAGACTGGTGGTCAGATGCTGGTAAGGAGCATGCACCAGCTGATTAGTAAAATTTGGCTAGAATAATGCATGCCCTCAGCATGCTGTGTCCCGTGCACAAAAAAAAAGAGACAAGACGATATGTGCCAACTATAGAGGAATAAGTCTCCTTCCCATTGCATATAAAGTGCTATCCAGCGTACTGTGTGAACGACTGAAGCCAAGGGTCAATGACATTATTGGACCATACCACCAATGCAGCTTCAGACCTGGCAAATCCACCATTGACCAGATTTTCACTCTTCGCCAAACCCTGGAAAAAGCCCACGAAAAACACATCAACACATTCCACCTATTCGTCGACCATAAAGCCGCATTCGATAGCCCTATGCGTTCAGAGGTGTTTAAAGCCATGTCTGTGTTTGGCATTCCTGCAAAATTAATTCAACTATGCAGGATAACTTTAACGGGCGCATGATCAGCAGTTAAAGTAGGAAAGGACCTCTCGGAGCATTCCTGCAAAATTAATTCAACTATGCAGGATAACTTTAACGGACACAAGATGAGCAGTTAAAGTTCGAAAGGACCTCTCGGAGCCTCTTCAATACTGAACGAGGATTCAGACAGGGCGACAGATTGTCGTGTGACCTATTAAACAACCTGCTGGAAAAGGTCATACGAAAGGCAAAGGTGAACAGAAATGGCACTCTGTACACCAAACAACACATGTTACTCGACTACGCCGATACCATCGACATGCTCGCAATGTTCGAGCGGTAACAGCCACCTTTGAACAAATTGAGAAGGAGTCCGTCAAAGTGGGTCTGGCAGTAAACGGCGAGTAGACCAAGCTGATGGTATCAACGCGCAAGACGACCAGTAGACTCGGACCAACTGTGGAACTTGAGAAATACAGCTTCGAGGTAGTCAAAGATTTTATATACCGTGGCCATAAATAAAACTAATTACTTTAGTTTTGAAATTCGGAAAAGGATTGTGATAACCAACCGAAGCTACTATGGTCTGAGCAAACAACTCAAAAGCAAGGCCACCTCCCGCCAGACCAAACTCACACTCTACAAGACGCTGATACTAACCGTGCTGTTATACGGATCTGAAGCATGGGTACTTACGCAAGCAGTTGAGGCAGCTCTTGGAGTGTTTGGGAGAAAAATTCTCCGAAAGATCTATGGGCCTATGATCTATTCGATGACGGTGAACATCGCTGTCGAATGAACCATGACTTGTACCAGCTATTCTCGAACATCGACAATGTTTAGACGTATTGAGCTGTAGCGACTACATTGGCTGGGTAATGATGTGAGCATGGATGAAGATGCCCCGGAAGCCCAGAAGGCATATAAAAACGAACCAGCTGATGGTTTACACAGAAGAGGAAGGCCAAGAATACGTTGGAAAGGTAGCTCCCCAAAAAAAAAATATTTTTAAAAATACCCAACCTTTTTTTCCTCCTTATATTTTTTTAATCCCCAGCTCTTTCAACTTCTTTAAAAAAAATCCACGCTCCAAAAAAAATATTTAAAAAAATCTAAGCCTAAGGTAGCTGCCCAAAAAAAAAAACAAAATATTAAAAAAAAAATCCAAAAATAATGTGTTTCCATAGACCTACTGAGACCTGGATTTTTATACCCTACACAACTATGTTGTCAGGGTATTATAGCTTTGTGCAGCCGCGAAATATTGGCCCTAGACCCACCTTTAAGTATACCGATCGTCATATCTCGACTAGCTGAGTCGATCTAGACATGTGTGTCCGTCCGTCCGTCCGTCTGTCCATTATAATTTGTAAACACGATATAGGCCACAGTTATGGGCCAATCTTTACGAAATTATGCATGTAGGATGGGTTCTGGTCAATGAAGACCCCTATTGTTTTTGGTAAAGATCGGTTAATATTTAGGGGTTGAAATGGACCAAATACTACATTTTTGTCGGTTTTTCTTCTGGTCGCTTCAGAGGCCGCAATTATGGTCCGATCATTGCGAAATTTTACATGGAGATGGGGATCGGGCCAAAGAATAGGCATGCCTGATTTCATAAAGATCGGTCAATATTTAGCGGGTCAGATGAGCACTGACTTTTGTGTGACAAATGACAAAATTTGTATACTTTGGCCTATATATTTACTCCTGAAGGACAAAGGTCCAAGAAGTTAATAGTATATCCAAGAGAATTGGTTCACCTTTAAATTGATACCTATTATATTGTCGTATGTACTTGGATGTGGAAGTGTAACTCCCACAGGCGGTTACTTACTTAGATATTATTTAGTAACCCATTACCACACTAGAGTGCGGAAATATACCGCTGATCGCATTGAAATTTTCCATGAGGTTCCAGTTATGATCAAGGACAACGCCTAAAACTTTCGGTGATGAGATATAATTATGGGATGAAGTGGAATACACATCCCCAGAAAGTTAAAGTTCCGTTGTTGTTGTTGTTGTTGTTGTAGCAGCCCTATTGCTTTTACACAATGGGCTGAGGTGACAGACGTTGGCCGAGTAAGACTCGGGTCGTTTCGGATCGTAGACCCCTCTGTCGTGGAAACGCGTTCCGTTGTAGTTGTGTTGGGTATCGTATGTTTGGCCCCGTCCGACTACAATGCTCCGCTCACTGGTTTAATTTTTATACCCTCCACCATAGTATGGAGGGTATATTAATTTTGTCATTCCGTTTGTAACTCCTCGAAATATTCATTTCCGACCCTATAAAGTATATATATTCATGATCAGGGTAAAATTCTAAGACGATCTAGCCATGTCCGTCCGTCCGTCCGTCTGTTGTAATCACGCAATCTTCTGAAGGAATTGAGATAGGGTGCTGAAATTTTGCATAGGGTTGTCTTTTGTCTGCAGGCAGGTCAAGTTCGAAGATGGGATATATCGGTCCACGTTTAGGCATAGCTCCCATATAAGGGTACCCGGCAAATTTCGGTATTTTAGGGTTCTTGAGCGCCTTTTTCAGCCGAATTCGCTGAAATTTGGTACATTGGGTTCTTATTGGATACTAAATGTCTCCACAAAAAATTATAAGTATAGGTCCATATTTTCTGGTAGCCCCCATATAACGGAACCTCCTAATTTTCAGTATTTTGGGGGTTTTGGTCGTATTTTTCCGCCGAATTGGCTGTAATTTAGTGTTTAGAGTTCTTAATAGGTACCAAACCTCTCTAAAAAAAATTATGTATATAGGTCAATTTTTTCGGGTAGCCCCCATATAAGGGTACCCCCCAATTTTCGGTATTTTGGGGTTCTTGAGCACGTTTTTCGCTGAACTTTGCTACATTGGGTTCTTATTGGGTCCTTAATGTCTCCAAAAAAATTATAAATATAGGTCCACTTTTTCTGGTAGCCCCTATATAATGGTACCTCCCAATTTTTAGAATTTTGGGGGTTTTGATCGTATTTTTCCGCCGAATTAGCTGTAATTTAGTATTTTGAGTTCTTAATAGGTACCAAATCTCTCTACCAAAAATTATTAATATTCGCCCCCTTTTTGGGGTAGTCCCCATATAACCCCCTTTTTTATATTAATATAGTTATCTGATATGTTCCGCGTTTTGAGTTTGGTTCTAAGACTCTAGTGTAATCATTTCACCTGCAGAGGATTGCGAGGTAAAAAATTAGAACGTAAGGTTCGATAATGAACTATAGTCGCATTTAGACCTAGCCTCTGTGGAGGTTTCAGAAGGAGTGGACCGATATTCCCCATCTTCGAATTTGAATTATCAATTAAAAATTTCTGAAATTTGTATTATGGTTTACATAATCCGATTTTAGACATGTCGGTATAGGTCCACTTTTTGGTATGTTTCCTTTATTTTCATTTCTAGTACCTGTCAGTATACCTATGGTGGAGGGTATACAAAGTTCGGCCCGGCCGAACTTAACGCTTTTTCACTTGTTTTTTTTTTTAATTTATTTGAAATTTTAAAAATTCCCAACTACTTGAAAAAATATTTTTTTTTTTCAGAAAGTCCTTGAAAAAATATTTTTTGAAATGTAACAGCTTTCCAAAAAAAAAAAAAATATTTCTAAAAAACCACGCCTAAGTTACCTGAATGACCCACTGTCTGTCAAGGCTTGAAGTTTAAAAAAAAAATTATTGAAAAAAACATTCCAAAATTTAAGAATGTGTTTCAAAGGACTTACTGATATATTAGCCGGGATTTTTTTTAATTTTTCCATCACAAGGAATTTTTTAAATAATATATTTCCAAGGCCAACTTTTTGAGAAACCCCTATACAAAATACTTTTCAAAATCACTAAATAGAAATTCTGAATCAAAAATTTACAAAAAATCGAGTTCCTACTGTATAATTTACATACTGTAATGATGTGTGAAGATTTTATCTATGGTTGTGTGGGTGTGTGTGTGGATGTTTTTCTTTCGAATTTTCATTGATAAAAATAGGCATTCATTTTGAAGTTTTTTTAATCCAATTTTTTTAAAAGTATTTTTATCCGAATTTAATTTTTTTTTAGTTGGTAGTTGATTTTGGTTTGGTTTAAAAATGAACATTACTTTTATTTATTTCTTTTTTTATTTTTTATTATTTATTTTCATCATTATATTTGTATATTAATATTTATATATAGTTTTAAAAGCATTTATTTCTTTTTTTTTTGTTTTTCTTGTTGTTTTTTTGTTTATCACACATTCTACAACTAAAGTTATAATAATCATATATAATAATCATTATAATCGTTTAGTTAAATTAATATTAATAATAGTATATATATAATTATTTTTTTTTTTTTTGTTTTTATTTTTTAGTTTTTGTTTTTTTGTATTTTTAATCAGTTAACTTCTAAGACCAAATATATCGTAAATATGAATATATTTTTTCTCTTTTGTTGTCGGTTTGTTATTATTATTTTTTTTTCAATATATATATAATCACTTTATATATATCATTACATAGAAAGAAAATGGGTGTTTTTTTCGAACTTAAAAATTAGTATGAAAAATTAAAAAAAAAATAAATTAATTATATTTTTTTGCAGAACCTTTTTTTTTATTTGTCGATTTAAAAATGAATGGTGGTAAAAAATATGTTTTGTTAATGGTGGCGGTATGTAATGAAAATTGGTGTTTAATGAAAATTAATTAAATATTTTTTAGGTTAGGTTATGTAGTAGCAGACATTTTTAAAAAAATGAGCAAACTTGTGTATGTTTTAATTTTTTTTATCATTTGAATACTCACTAATAATTTCCAATTGTATTTTTTTTATCTGGTCCAAAAACACCTTAAATATATACAAATTAAAAAAAAAATGGGAAATGTGAATTCCTTCTTTCAAAAATAATGAATTTGAATTCAAATTTCCCTATATCCAAAGTTTTTTTTTATTATAGGGGTGAATATAATTTTATTGACAGTAAACTTCTTATAAATTTATCGTTAGCTAAAATGCAAAAAGGCGTAACTAACAAAAAATTGAAAATCGACTTTTTGAAGGAATATTTTGAATTTCAATAAACTACATGTGTTGACAAAGGTTCCAAATTGTGGTTGCAAAAATTTGTCTATGAATATTTTTCAATTTTTTTTTTTGAAGAGAGAAAATTTAGTAAAAATTTCCTAAATAGTTAATTTGCTCAGAGGATCTGGAACTGGGCATTAAAAATGATTTTGGAAAAACAAATTCTAAAGTTTTGGCATTAAATATTTTCACAGCATCAGATATTCAAAAGAATCTTTAGGAATCTACAAATTTAACATTTTTTCTTTTCTCTTTTTTTTTACTAGAAATCCCTTCCTGCACACAACAACTGCGTTTTTAGGTTCCCTGTTGGGCCAAATTTTTTATACCTCCACCTCCACCATGAGACAGACATTCAATGTATCAAAAAATCGATTGTGACTTTTTTTCTTTGGCATAGACCCCTTCCAGGATAAAACAAAAACTAAACTGGATGCACTCGGGTTGGAAAATTGATTGTAAATGCCGAAAATTTGGGGTACCGTTAGATGGGTGCTATACCCAAAACGTAGAGCGATATTCATAATTGTTGGTAAGAAAATTATGCACCCAATGAGAACCCAAAATATAAATTTAGAACCATTTTTTTTTTTTTTTTTGGAAAACGTACTCAAGCTCCTTAAAATACCGAAATTTAGGAGCTGCGGTTATATGGGGTCTACCCTGAAATATGGTTCAAAATACATAATTTTTGATGGGGAGTTTTTCCAGCCCATGAGAATTCAAAATAAAAATTGACAGCCAATTTGGTTGAAAAACATTTCTAAAACACCCAAAAATTCCGAAATTTTGGAGGTACCGTTATATGAGGGCTATACCTGATCATGGACCGATATTGATAATTTTTGATTTGTAAGATTTGCTACGCAATAGAAGAACCCAATATACCAAATTACAGTCAAATCGGTTCAAAAACGTGACAAAAATTCTCAAAATACCGAATATTTGGGGGTACCTTTATATGGGACCTACCCCTAAAAATAAAATAATTTTGATTTTCTACCCCAGGAGAACCTACAGCACGGAATTTCAAACAATTTGTTTGAAAAACATGCCCAAAATATCGAAATTTGGAAGGTATCGTTATATGATGGGGACCATACCTAATCATGAACCGATATTGATAATTTTTGGTTGGGAGATTTTGTACCCAATAGCAACCCAAAATACCAAATTACAGTTAATTCGGATAGAAAACATGCTCAAGCTCCCCAAAATTTAGTTACCGTTATGTGGGGGCCATGCCTAATCATGGACCTATATTGATTATTTTCAGTAGGAAGATGAGATACCCAATAACAACCCAAAATACCAAATTACAGTCAATTCGGTTGGAAAACACGTTCAAGCTCCCCAAAATGCAGTTACCCTTATATGGGGATCATACCTAATCATGGACCTATATTGATCATTTTTGGCAAGGAGATGAAATACCCAATAAAAACCTAAAATACCAAATTACAGTCAATTCGGTTGGAAAACAAGTTCAAGCTCCTCAAAATGGAATTATCATTATATGGCGGTCATGCCTAATCATGAACCGATATTGATAATTTTTGGTTGGGAGATTTTGTACCCAATAGCAACCCAAAATACCAAATTACAGTTAATTCGGATAGAAAACATGCTCAAGCTCCCCAAAATGTAGTTACCCTTATATGGGGACCATACCTAATCATGGACCTATATTGATCATTTTTGGTAAGGAGATGAGATACCCAATAACAACCCAAAATACCAAATTACAGCCAATTCGGTTGGAAAACACGTTCAAGCTCCCCAAAATGGAGTTACCGTTATATGGGGGCAACCTGAAAAAGTGAACCAATATTGACAATTTTTGGTTAGGAGATTCTGTACCCAATGAAGACCTAAACTACTAAATTACAGCCAATTCGGTTGGAAAACACGTTCAAGCTCCCCAAAATGGAGTTACCGTTATATGGGGGCCATGCCTAATAATGAACCGATATTGTTTATTTTCGGTAGGGAGATGAGATACCCAATAGCAACCCAAAATACCAAATTACAGCCAATTCGGTTGGAAAACACGTTCAAGCTCCCCAATATGGAGTTACCGTTATATGTGGGCAACCTGAAAAAGTGAACCAATATTGACAATTTTTGGTTAGGAGATTCTCAACCCAATGAAAACCAAAAATACCAAATTACAGTCAATACGGATGGAAAACATGCTCAAGCTCCCCAAAATGGAGTTACTGTTATATGGGGGCTATACCTAAACATCGACCGATATTGTTTATTTTCGTTAGGGAGATGAGATACCCAATAACAACCCAAAATACCAAATTACAGCCAATTCGGTTGGAAAACATGTTCAAGCTCCCCAAAATGGAATTACCGCTATATGGGTTCCATACCTAATCATGGATCTATATTGATCATTTTTGGTTAGGAGATGAGATACCCAATAAAAACCTAAAATACCAAATTACAGTCAATTCGAATGGAAAATATGCTCAAGCTCCCCAAAATGTAGTTACCGTTATATGGGGGCAAACTGAAAAAGTGTACCAATATTGACAATTTTTGGTTGGGAGATTTTGTACCCAATAGCAATCCAAAATACCAAATTACAGTCATTTCGGATGGAAAACATTCAATTCAGTTGAAAAACGCGTCCAAGATCCCCAAAATACCGAATATTGGGGGTAACGTTATATGGGATCTACCCTGAAACTTGAGCCAAAATTGACAAACGTGTCCAAGATCCCCAAAATATACTGAAATATCGTTATATTGGCCCGGCCCTAAAAAATGGACCAATATTGATAACATTTAGTAGGAAAAAGAGAACATAAAACAGAACAGAAAATATCAAAAATAAAGCCAATTCGTGTACACATTTTTCAAAATATGGAATATTGTGGGGTATCCCTATATGGGTGCTACACCAAAACGTGTATCGATATATCCCACTTTCAATATCAAACATCTTAGGAGAAGTAGCAATGTATGTGCAAAATGTCAAAGCCTTATCTATGGAATAGCTAGAGCGGGTCTTACTCAATCAGTTTTTAAATACACAACCTTCTAGCCAGCTAATCCGACTTTGGGCCGACAAGTCGACGTTTTAAAGAAGGATAGATGTTTAACTTCTAATAAAAAGACCACAGGCTATTAAATCGACAGAAGAGAATGTTATAAGGACCAAAGAAAAATATCATATGCTACTAGAATTGGGTCCCGCCCGACCAATATCGTCACATTTTGAACTCCTATCCTATCAGGAGTATGAACAAAAAAGTTCGGAATTTTATCCGTTACCATGACAGTGGATTATAGGGCCCAGTAAACAACAATCACTTCTTCAGTCTACCACGACCAGAATGAAGTTCTTATCTTTGCGAGCTGAAGCAAGGTGTCTTTAATAGACAAGCTAAAGAAGCGAGTTCTTATAGACGAGCTGAGGGATGGAATTCTGAAGCTGAAGGCGTTTGGTGTACCATTTACCTAAAATCAGACGAAAATATATATTTGGGAACTATATCGGAATCGATTTTCTTGAAACTGCATAAATATCGTTCTAGACTCAATTCAGTAGACTATTCTAAGTTTCGTGCAAATCGAAAGGTATATATGGACATTGGTGCACCATTTACATGAAATCGGACGAAAATATATATTTTTGGGAACTATATCTAAATCGGAAACGATTTTCTTAAAATTTAACGCACATCGTTCTAGACTCAATTAAGTACGCTATGCCAAATTTCGTGCAAATCGAAAGATGTATAGGGACTTTGGTTCACCACTTACATAAAATCGGACGGGAGCTATATCTTAATCTGAACCGATTTTCTCGAAACTTAACACACATAATTCTAGACTTAATTCAGTACGCCATGCCAAATTTCTTGCGAATCGGATGATATATCGTTTACATTAAATCGGACGAAAATGTATATGGGAGCTATATCTAAATCTGAATCGATTTTCTCGAAACTTAATACACATCATTCTAGACACAATTGAATACGCCATGCCAAATTTCGTGGAAATCGAAAGGGATATAGGGACTTTGGTGCATCATTTACATTAAATCGGACGAAAAAATATATGGGAGCTATAACTAAATTTGAATCGATTTTCAAATAATTTAACACACATCGTTCTAGACTCAATTGAGTACATTTGGTACTCAATTTACCTTAAATCGGACGAAAATATGTATGGGAGCTATATCTAAATTAGAACCGATTTTCACGAAACTTAACAGAAATAATTCTAGACTTAATTCAATACAAAATGCCGAATTTCGAGCGAATCGGAAGATATATAGGGACTTTGGTACGCCATTTACATTAAATCGGACGAAAATATATATGGGAGCTATATCTAAATCTGAACCCATTTTCAAAAAACTTAACACACATCGTTCTAGACTCAATTCAGTAAGCTATGTCAAATTTCGTGCAAATCGGAAGATATATAGGGGCTTTATTTACATTGAATCGGCGAAAATAAATATGGGACCTATATCTAAATTTGAACCGATTTTCAAAAAACTTAACACACATTGTTCTAGACTCAATTGAGTACGTTATGCCGAATTTCGGGCAGAACAAAAGATATAAAGGAACTTTTGTGCACAATTTACATTAAATCGGAGAAAAATATGTATGGGAGCTATATCTAAATCTAAACCGATTTTCTCGAAACTTAGCACACATCGCACTAGACGCAATTGAGTACGTTATGCCAAATGTCGTGCAAATCGAAAGATGTATAGGGACTTTGGGCCTTGGTCCAAATAAATGAGATGTGTCAAATTTCATCCAATTCGGATCATAAATGTGACCTGTACTTTGTTTACAATATAACATCTACAGACGGACGGACGGACATGCATAAATCGACTCTGAAAGTGAATCTGCATATTCTCAAAAGGAACCATGTGTCTATCTCGTTTCCTTTTGCCTGTTACAAACATATGCACAAAGACATAATACCCTCTACGACAGTTTGGTGAAGGGTATAACAATGGGTGTTTTTAGGAGCTGAGGGCGGTATTTAATAGGGTATTATTAGGGATAGTTCATTGATGGCAAAAAGATACAAAGTGGATAAAGGATTATCACTATCAAAAAACTCTTAAAAGTGCATTTTCATTTAAGGTGTTTGGACTTGACTGGACATGGTTTTTCTATTGCTTTGTTTTCATCAATTAAAAAAAATGGGTGATTTTTTGTTTTTATTTTTGTTTTTTTTTTTCTTGGGTTATGAAATTATTAAATATATATTTTTAATAATCTAATTCGTTGTTAGGAATAAAGGGGGTTAATAATATAATTAAAAAAAAACTTAAAAATAAAAAACTATTAATTAATAAAATTAAATTTTTTACAAAGAAAAAATAAAAAAATATTAAAATAAAAATATTTATATGAAACGTACATTAAACAGAAAAAGAACGCCACAGAGATTTTTCGTTTTTTGAATCCAACTAAATTTGTAATAGTTGTTGTGGTTGCAAAAATACAATAAAATTTTAAAAAAATACAATAAAATAAAAAAATAATATTATATAACACAAAGGGGTATTAATTATTACAGCTTGCCTAGGAGGGGAGAACAAAAAACAAAAAAGACAGTATTGAAATTAAAATCTTAAAAGAAAAATTATTTATATAATTTTGTTATTTTAATTTCAGTTTTTTTTTCGTTATCACTAAAAAAAATCTTATAAATGTTAAACATTTGTTTTTTTTTTAATTTCTTTTTTTCAGTTTTGTTTCTGGTATCGTATATAAAAAATTGCTGTTTTGTTTTTTTTTTTCATTTACGTTTTGGTTTTTTTTTCATTATGTTATTTTTTTTAAATTAAAAAAAAAAAATAAAATAAAACATAAAGTTTTTAAATATGTATGTATTTTGATTTTTTGTTTACATAATTGTTGGGGGGGAGGGGAGAAGAGGGTGAGGAGTTTTTTTTATATATGGTGGTTGTGGTTAGTTGTTGTTGTTATCTTTTCTTAGGATATCGAATATTTCGGTTATCGTTTCATATCTTGAAAATTTTCGTCTATTTTACATTTCATTGCTATTATTTTTTGTTGTTGTTGTTTTTAGCGACACAAATAAATGAATAATTTTTAATGTTGTTGTTGTTGTTTTTGTTGTCATTATTATCAAGAAAACAAACACATAATATTGCTGCTGCTAAAGTAAAATCTAAAAATCCTTTTCAATTTACTACCATCTGGATGCTGCAACTGTTGCAACTGATGTTTGTTGTTGTAGAGGTTGTAGAAGTTGTTGTTGTGGTTGTTGTTTTCCTTATTAGTATCCATCCATTGCCAATTTGCCTGCCAAACTCAAATATTCAATTTATATATAGCCGCAAAGACATGTACCAACAAAAGCGATGCCACCAATATCGTCAAGATAATCAGGATAATTGTCGAAAATATATACCATCAGTCCGTGGGGCCTTTACACAGCAGCTTCCGTGCAAAGCCAATGGCCGAATCTCACAAAATCTCACAGCATCGACAATAACGTGGTCGTTGTCCAGTGGTAACTGGTGGCGGTGTAACTGGGGCAAAGTACGCATGAACTTTTATATTTGGTAAATGTTGCTGTGTGTGGAGAAGAAGAAGAAGAAGATGAGAAGATAATTAGAAGGAAAATTAAAATGACAAAAATAAAAAACAACAACAAAAGGGAGGCTGTTTGTGAAATTAAGACAACCAAAGAAAGAAACCTATACAGACTGCCAAGGACTATTTGCAGCAGACGGAGAGGATGAAGACCTTAATAGAAGGCAGTCTTAATAGAGGATTTGGAGGCAGTCTTTATGGAGGAGTTGGAGGCAGTCTATATAGACGAGCTGAAAGGGATTCTTCATCGACGAGCTGTAGAGAGTCTTTCATAGGATAGCTGAAGGGAGTCTTTATAGCCGTGCTGAATGGTATCTGTATAGATAAGCTGAAGGAAGTCTTTATAGACGAGCTGAAGACAGTTAGAAGGAAATCTTTTAGATGAGCTGAAGGGAGTCTATCATAGACGAGTTGAAGGGAGTCTATCATAGACGAGTTGAAGGGAGTCTATCATAGACGAGTTGAAGGGAGTCTATCATAGACGAGCTGAAGGGAGTCTATCATAGACGAGCTGAAGGGAGTCTATCATAGACGAGCTGAAGGGAGTCTATCATAGACGAGCTGAAGACAGTTTGAAGGAAGTCCTTTAGATGAGGTGAAGGCGTCTTTACGGGGTCTATAGACCCCGAAAAAGTTATTTAAAAAACCACGCCTTATATAGATCCCGAAAACAATTATTTAAAAAATCCACGCCTTATATAGATCCCGAAAACAATTATTTAAAAAATCCACGCCTTATATAGATCCCAATTATTTAAAAAATCCACGAAAACAATTATTTAAAAAATCCACGCCTTATATAGATCCCGAAAAAAATTATTTAAAAAATCCACGCCTTATATAGATCCCGAAAACAATTATTTAAAAAAACAATTATTTAAAAAATCCACGCCTTATATAGATCCCGAAAACAATTATTTAAAAAATCCACGCCTTATATAGATCCCGAAAACAATTATTTAAAAAATCCACGCCTTATATAGATCCCGAAAACAATTATTTAAAAAATCCACGCCTTATATAGATGGTTGAAAAAATTATTTAAAAAATCCACGCCTTATAGTGGCCTTGAAAAAAATTATTTAAAAAAATCCACGCCTTATATTGAAAAAAATTATTTAAAAAATCCACGCCTTATATATTTAAAAAAATCACGCCTTCTATAGACCCGAAAAAAATTATTTAAAAAATCTCCGAAATAAATTATTTAAAAAATCCACGCCTTCTATAGGCGTGAAAAATTTTCTTTAAAAAATCCACGCCTTCTATAGACTCCGAAAACAATTATTTAAAAAATCCACGCCTTATATAGATCCCGAAAACAAAAAATTATTTAAAAAATCCACGCCTTATATAGAAAAATCCCGAAAACAATTATTTAAAAAATCCACGCCTTATATAGATCCCGAAAACAATTATTTAAAAAATCCACGCCTTATATAGATCCCGAAAACAATTATTTAAAAAATCCACGCCTTATATAGATCCCGAAAAAAATTATTTAAAAAATCCACGCCTTCTATAGACTCCGAAAAAAATTATTTAAAAAATCCACGCCTTCTATAGAAAACAATTATTTAAAAAAACAATTATTTAAAAAATCCAGGCCTTACAAAATATGGCCTTGAAAAAATTTATTTAAAAAATCCAGGCCTTATATAGACACCGAAAAAAATTATTTAAAAAATCCACGCCTTCTATAGACACCGAAAAAAATTATTTAAAAAATCCACGCCTGGTTATTATAAAAAAATTATTTAAAAAATCCACGCTGGTTCTTATAAAAAAAAAATTATTTAAAAAATCCACGCCTTCTATAGACACCGAAAAAAATTATTTAAAAAATCCACGCCTTCTATAGACACCGAAAAAAATTATTTAAAAAATCCACGCCTTCTATAGACACCGAAAAAAATTATTTAAAAAATCCACGCCTTCTATAGACACCGAAAAAAATTATTTAAAAAATCCACGCCTTCTATAGACTCCGAAAAAAATTATTTAAAAAATCCACGCCTTCTATAGACTCCGAAAAAAATTATTTAAAAAATCCACGCCTTCTATAGACACCGAAAAAAAATATTTAAAAAATCCACGCCTTCTATAGACCCCGAAAAAATTATTTAAAAAAATCACGCCTTCTATAGACCCCGAAAAAAATTATTTAAAAAATCCACGCCTTCTACAGACCCCGAAAAAAATTATTTAAAAAATCCACGCCTTCTACAGACCCCGAAAAAAATTATTTAAAAAATCCACGCCTTCTACAGACCCCGAAAAAAATTATTTAAAAAATCCACGCCTTATATAGATCCCGAAAAAAAATTATTTAAAAAATCCACGCCTTCTATAAACTCCGAAAACAATTATTTAAAAAATCCACGCCTTATATAGATCCCGAAAACAATTATTTAAAAAATCCACGCCTTATATAGATCCCGAAAACAATTATTTAAAAAATCCACGCCTTATATAGATCCCGAAAACAATTATTTAAAAAATCCACGCCTTATATAGATCCCGAAAACAATTATTTAAAAAATCCACGCCTTATATAGATCCCGAAAACAATTATTTAAAAAATCCACGCCTTATATAGATCCCGAAAACAATTATTTAAAAAATCCAAGCCTTCTATAGACACCGAAAAAAATTATTTAAAAAATCCAAGCCTTCTATAGACACCGAAAAAAATTATTTAAAAAATCCACGCCTTCTATAGACACCGAAAAAAATTATTTAAAAAATCCACGCCTTCTATAGACACCGAAAAAAATTATTTAAAAAATCCACGCCTTCTATAGACACCGAAAAAAAATATTTAAAAAATCCACGCCTTCTATAGACACCGAAAAAAATTATTTAAAAAATCCACGCCTTCTATAGACCCCGAAAAAAATTATTTAAAAAAAAACCACGTCTTCTATAGACCCCGAAAACAATTATTTAAAAAATCCACGCCTTATATAGATCCCGAAAACAATTATTTAAAAAATCCACGCCTTATATAGATCCCGAAAACAATTATTTAAAAAATCCACGCCTTCTATAGACTCCGAAAACAATTATTTAAAAAATCCACGCCTTATATAGATCCCGAAAACAATTATTTAAAAAATCCACGCCTTATATAGATCCCGAAAACAATTATTTAAAAAATCCACGCCTTCTATAGACCCCGAAAAAAATTATATAAAAAATCCACGCCTTCTATAGACCCCGAAAAAAATTATTTAAAAAAAACCACGTCTTCTATAGACCCCGAAAACAATTATTTAAAAAATCCACGCCTCATATAGACCCCGAAAACAATTATTTAAAAAATCCACGCCTCATATAGACCTCGAAAAAAATGATTTAAAAAATCCACGCCTTTTAAAGGCCTTTGCAGACGAGCTGAAAGTTCAAGGTAGTCTTTATAGACGCGCTGAAAGTTGTCTTTCATAGGCGACTCTTGGTAGACGATCATGAATGTTTTTATGAATTTGGGATATGATTTTTTTCGACTGCTTGTTGCCTTTTATTTCACAAATAGTTATCCTAATCCCTGATTTTTTTCTCGTGGTTACCTTTAGTTTGCGTATTGCTGCTCTTGTAATTAATTGGCAGTCAAATAGCTCAATTCTTTGTAAATTATGACAAGAAACTAAATGCTCTAATGTACGATCAGTGATTAATGGACAATTATCCAATTCGAGGACGGATAAACTTTCCGCAGCACAGCTACCAGCTGCCAGTTGGCGTATACCATCATCGGTTATCAGTTCACAATGCGATAGAAACTGCAAAGAATAGCAAAAAACAACAACAATTAAAACATACAATTCTGAAGAAATACTTCACCCCTTACCAATTTTTCTAAACTTGGACAACCGGTGGCCAAGTGTGCCAGCGTTAAATCAGTTATCTGATTACACTCCTCCAAATCCATACGTTCCAGATATTTACAATTTTTACCCAATGCCTGAAAGCCTAAATCGGTGAAATTACGACAACCGGATACCTCCAAGGTATTCAAATAGGGATTATTTTGTGAGAGTGCCATCAGTGAGAGATCGGTCAGTTCGGCACATTTGGATACGCACAATTTTTGTAGATTGTGACAATTGCTGGCGATTTGTCGTATCGATGAATCGGTGATGGTCTGGAAGGTGAGGAGAGATGATCATTTATTAAAATATTGTGGTGATGAAAATAATTTCGATACTTACCTCACAGCTGTGTAAATTGAGCACCATTAGATTGGGACAATATTTAGCCAAACACGTTATGGCATTGTCATTAACCTGCTTACAACCTTTGCTGCAGAATTTACGCAAATGCTTACAACCACGGGCTAAAGCTTCGACACCATTTTCCGTTATTAAATGACACCATGATATATTGATTTCTTGTAGATTCTGCAAAGAAGAAAACGATGAAAAAATTATTTAAAAAATCCACGCCTCATACAGACTCCCAAAAAAATTATTTAAAAAATCCACGCCTCATACAGACTCCCAAAAAAATTATTTAAAAAATCCACGCCTCATACAGACTCCCAAAAAAATTATTTAAAAAATCCACGCCTCATACAGACTCCCAAAAAAATTATTTAAAAAATCCCCGCCTTTTATGGAAACCGAAAAAATATTTAAAAAATCCCCGCCTTTTATGGAACCCGAAAAAATATTAAAAAAATCTCCGCCTTTTATGGAACCCGAAAAAAATATTTAAAAAATCCCCGCCTTTTATGGAACCCGAAAAAATATTAAAAAAAATCCCCGCCTTTTATGGAACCCGAAAAAAATATTTAAAAAATCCACGCCTCATACAGACCCCCCAAAAAAATTATTTAAAAAATCCACGCCTCATACAGACCCCCAAAAAACGATTTAAAAAATCCACGCCTCATACTGACCCCCCCAAAAAATTATTCAAAAATCCACGCCTTATGTAGACCCCAAAAAAAAATATGTAAAAAACCCACGCCACATACAGATTCTCAAAAAGATTATCCACGCCTCATACAGACCCCCAAAAAAAATTATTTAAAAAATCCACGTCTCATACAGATTCTCTCTATAATCTATATATAAAACCCATAAGAGGTGCTGACCTCTTCTGTAAAAAAATTTCCTCTAAACAAACAGCCTCCTTAAATTTTCATTGATAAAAATGCTCTTCAATTGACAAGAAGAAATCCCCCAAAATAATGTGGGTAGATGATAAATTAAACAGCTGATTTCTCTGAAAGAGAAAGGTCACTTCACTCTCACTCTCTTTTTAATAATCATTCAGAGATGACTTGGAGGCTTTCTCATAGTCATTTGTGTTTTCATTTAATTGGTGAATAAAAAAAAAGAAACATAATATACCCCCTCCCCATTATCATACACACACATACATAAATAAATGCAAAGGAAAAAATCACTTGCCACGGCTTGAGCAACAGTGCTATGTTTACAAACACAGAGAGGCAAAGTAGAAGAGAGCCAAAAAAAAAAAAAAAAAAAACGACAACAACTAAAAATGGGCCAATGTAAAATGAATCTATTCTCCCCCCTCTCCCCTTTATATGGAAAGAAAATAAAATTACAAATACAAAGTTCAAAACATGATAATTTTTGTTGGGGAATTTTTGCACAACAACAACAGAAAACCCGAAGCTGAGAGACGAAAAGGTAAAGGGCATTACATATTATGTTAATGTGTGTGGGTGGGTGGACTGAACACAACATGACCTATAGCAGGCTTGGGCAGAGAAGTAAAAATTTGCATTCTCACACACTTGTCAATAGGTGTGTGTGTGTCAATGGTTCAGTTCAGTTGTTTCAATTAATTGTATTTACTTTTGCCAAAGAGCACGCGTGCCTGGGTTTGCCTGATGTGGACAGGCTCGGGCAGAGAATAACAAATTTGCATTCTCACACATTTATCAATGGGTGTGTGTATGTGTCAGTTCTTTCAATTGAATGTATTTACTTTTACGAAAGAACACGCGTGCTGGGGTTTGCCTGATGGGGACCTATAAAGAAAAATACCAACAGAGAGAGTGTGATACATCAATGGGGGAGAGCGAGAGAGGGCATCCCTATGATTGGGGGTGTTGCAAATAAATAGGCTTAAGGAAGGTTATTGCAATTTTTGTTGTATACAACTCTCCCTATTTTATGTAAAATGTTGACCTCGTCGTTACGTACATACACACACACACCCACTCTGATATATACACCATGTAAGGTTTTGTATACAAGTGTGGCGCTCTCTATATATCTCTCTCTATTTTCATTTATAGAGCAGTAAAAGGGGCCATTTATAAAAGGATACGAACTATAACAACAAACAAATAGCGAAGTGCACTTGGCCAAAGTAGGCCAACACAGACAGACACTCAAACACACACGTACGTCTATATATGTACGTATGTATTTATTATGAAAAGAGAAATGAGAAAGAGGAGATGTCAGTGAAATAAGGACATCAAAACAATGTTAAAAATGGCACACTTGGCCAAAAAAAAGTAGTGAAAAGAAAATGAGCAACAAAAACAGAAATGAATGAATAAAATTAAAACCAAAAACAAAACGAAAAAAACTCATGCTCTTGAGACATTTAAATAATGAGAGCAAACAAGAGTAAAACACATCGTAATTATCTCACACATGCAAAAATAAAAGGCAAAACGAAAACAAATTGGAAATTTTCCGCTCTTTTAGGGCCCCCCAAAAGAAATGCAATTTTTTTATTTGTTGCTAATTTTTTGAAATAAATGGAAAGTGAGAAAGAGAGGAATAAGAAGCAGAATGGAAACAAGAAAAAGGGGGCTTGTTTTTGGGTATATATTTTTATTTTCCTTTTTTTTGTATTTCCATTCAAGGTTTGTTTATATTGCGAAAAACATAACAAAGTGCAAGAAGAAGAAGAGAAGAAAATTACAAAACTGTTGTTTGTTGTTGTTGTTGTTGTGGGGTTGGCAACACCACATAATAATCATAGAGAAAAAGAGGCATAAAACAATCACCCCACCATCACAAACCAACAACAAACAAAACTTTACATTTATAAAATGAAAATGAAATTTTAAACCCTCTGCCGTCGTGTTGCAGATTGCAAGAGAACATCAACAACAAAAGCAAATGGTGTGAAAAACGTTAAAAAAAGAAGAAAAATCAATGGCAATTTTCTTAATCACAATTTTTGTTTTCTGTTGGCAAATACATTAAAATTTAAATCTATTGTAATGCCATTGATATGACATGTGGAATTGGGAACAGATACGCATTGACATTTTTGGGATTCAATAGGGAAAGCTAAGGGACTGCTGTGTTTATGAAAAAAACAACTATTGGTAAAATAGGCAAAGACGAAACTACTATGAAATATTGACCGAAATATAGGCTTCTGTTAGATTTTGTTAACTCCTCAAAAAATGTTGGAAAAAAATTAAAAATAGAAACCACATTAATTATTTTTTGGAGCGCCTAAAAATATGCATCAATTTTTATTTTTACTAAAATAAATACCTACAAGGGCCTAAAATACTAAACTACAGCTTTTTTGGATGGAAAACATACTCAAGCTCCCCAAAATAGCAAAATTTTGAAGGTACCTTTATGCAGGTCTAAACCTTCAAAATGACGCAATATTGCTAATTTTTGGTGGAATTATTTGCTACCCAAGAAGGACTTAATATGCTCAAGCTCCCCAAAATATCGAACCTAAAAATTGAACTGACATGAATAATTTTTGTTACGAACATTTGCCACCCAAAGAGAACCGAAAATACCAAATTACAGCAAATTCGGATCGAAAACATGCTCAAGCTCCCCAAATTAAAGTTACCGTCATATGGGTGCTACCTGTAAATGTTAACCAATATTGAGAATTTTTGGTGAGAACATTTACTACCCACCAATGAGAATCCAAAATATAAATTTACAACTAATTTGGTTGAAAAACATACCCAATCTCCCCAAAATACCTAATATGTGGGAGTACCGCGTTATATGGAGACTACCTGAAAAAGTCGACCGATATTGATAATTTTTGGTAGGAAAATTAGCTACCCGATAGGGTTCTAAAATACAAAATTACAGCCAATTCGGACCGAAAACATGCTCAAGCTCCCTAAAATATCGAATATTTACGGATAACGTTATATGGGGGCTACCCTAAAAAGTGAACCAATACTGATAATTTTTGGTGGGAACATTTACTACGCAAAGAGAACCCAAAATACCAAATTACAGCCAATTCGGTTGGAAAACATACTCAAGCTCCCTAAAATATCGAATATTTACGGATACCGTTATATGGGGGCTACCCTAAAAAGTGAACCAATACAGATAATTTTTGGTGGGAACATTTGTTACCCAAAGAGAACCCAAAATACCAAATGACAGCCAATTCGGATCGAAAACATGCTCAAGCTCCCTAAAATATCGAATATTTACGGATAACGTTATATGGGGGCTAACCTAAAAAATGAACCAATACTGATAATTTTTGGTGGGAACATTTGCTACCCATAGAGAACCCAAAATACCAAATTACAGCCAATTCGGTTCGTATATATGCTCAAGCTCCCCCTAATACAGAAAATAGGTACTACATGAAAAAGTCGACCAATATTGATAATTTTTGGTCGGGAGATTTTCTACCCAATGAGAGCCCAAAATACCAAATTACAGCCAATTCGGTTGGAAAACATACTCAAGCTCCCTAAAATATCGAATATTTACGGATACCGTTATATGGGGGCTACCCTAAAAAGTGAACCAATACTGATAATTTTTGGTGGGAACATTTGCTACCCATAGAGAACCCAAAATACCAAATTACAGCCAATTCGGTTGATATATACGCTCAAGCTCCCCCAAATACCGAAAATTGGTGCTACATGAAAAAGGGGACCTATATTGATAAATGTTGGTCGGAAGATTTTCTACCCAATGAGAATCCAAAATACCAAATTACAGTCAATTCGGTTGGAAAACTTGCTCAAGTTCCCCGAAATAGCGAAATTTGAGAGGTATCGCTATATGGCGGACATACCTGTTAATGGACCGATGTTGATAATTTTTGGTTGGGGTATTTGTTATCCAAAGAGAACACAAAATATCAAATTTCAGCCAATTCGGTTGAAAAACTTCCCCAAATTTCCCAAAATATCGGATTTTGCTAGATTCCGTTCAAGGGGTCTACTCTGAAACTTGGAACCATATTCATAATTTTCGGTAGGGAGATTCTCCACCTAACGAGAATCCAAAATATAAATTTACAGCCATTTTGGATGGAAAAATACTCAAGCTCTTCAAAATATCGACATTTTGGATGTACCCATATATGGAGGCTATACCTAATCATGGGCCGTTATTGATAATTTTTGGTAGGAAGATTTGTTATCCAATGAAAACTCATAATACCAAACTACAGCCAATTCGGTTGTAAAACATGTTCAAGCTCCCTTATATACCGAAATTTTTAAGGAACATTTATATGGGAGCTACCCTAAAAAATTAAGCAATATTGGTAATTTTTGGTAGAAATATTCGCTACCCTATGAGAACCCAAAATACCATATTACAGCCAATTTGGTTGGGAAAATATCTCTAAAATGTCTCTAAAATATCACAATTTAAGAGGTACCTTTATATGGGGGTAGTCTAAAAAGTAGACCACTATAGCTTATTTTTAGTTGGGAGATTTTTCACTCTATGAAAATACAAAATGCCAAATTACAGCCTATTCGGTTGAAAAGACGTGCCCAATCTCACCAAAATAGCGACATTTTGGAGTTACCGCTAAAGGAGGTCTACCCCGAAACTTGGGTCCATATAAATAATTTTCAGTAGGGAGATTTCCCCCCCAATGAGAACCCAAAAAAAGTACCCAAACTTCCCAAAATGCAAAAAAAAATCGAAGAAAAAAGAACCGGTTTTCAAAATTTTTGAACCGGATATTCAGATAACAAAACCGGTTTTAACACCCATGTGAATATCATTAAAAAGCCAGTAAACCAAAATGTAAAATTTATTGAATCGGACTATTATTGGTTTTATTATCTGCAGAATATCCGGTTCAAAAATTTCGAAAACCGGTTCTTTTTTCTTCGGTTTTTTTTGCATTTTGGGAAATTTGCGTACTGTATTTTGGGATCTCATTGAAATGCAAAATGCAAAAAAAAATCGAAGAAAAAAGAACCGGTTTTCTAAATTTTTGAACCGGATATTCAGATAACAAAACCGGTTTTAATACCCATGTGAATATCATTAAAAAGCTAGTAAATCAAAATGCAAAATTTATTGAATCCGGACTATTATTGGTTTTATTATCTGCAGAATATCCGGTTCAAAAATTTCGAAAACCGGTTCTTTTTTCTTCGATTTTTTTTTGCATTTTGGAAAACTTGCGTATTGTATTTTGGGTTTTCATTGAATGGAAAATTTCCCTATCATAAATGATTTACTTTGACCCAAGTTCCAGGGTAGACCTCCTTTAGCGGTAACTCAAAAATGTCGCTATTTTGGGGAGATTGAGCACGTTTTTTTTTTTCAACCGAATAGGCTGTAATTTGACATTTTGTATTTTCATTGGGCGAAAAATCTCCCATATATAACGGTTTTGTAATATGACACGGGTAAAATTTAGAAATCTGTAAAATATCGATTTGTCGTCTATGAGGACCCCATCTAAAATCTAATGAGCAACATTTTTGTAGAACATTGCTAGGTTAAAAAATCGCATCTTATGATAATTGGAGACCGGTTCAATAAATTAAGGATAAAAAGGAGATGGAAGGAATCGGTTTAGAAGGACAAAATGTTCTATAAAAAAAATTCCTCCCTCATTCGATTTTACTGAAGAAATGTTATCGCCAAAAAATACATACAATAGCTTCAAATGAAAATATACAGGTTATAATCTTCGAGTATAATGAAACATGTTTCCGAACATTGACCTATGGCGATTTTTTTTCCTTCTAGAGTTTTCATAGAGTTTCGCCAATAGGAATTTCCGACCCCTCGATCATGACCCTGATTTTGTCTCACAGTATAATCCGCATATTGATCTATAAAAGTTTCACAAGGCCTCTTTGTCAACGCCTCAAGTGCTTCGGGTCGGTTCCGACTTGGCACATTACAACCAAAAATTCGACTTTTATTTCCCGGAAAAGTTTAGTCCTCCTGTATCCAATATATCCTATCATGTTGATCGCTATTTATTTGGACGTATGATTAATATTAATTCGGAATGTTATTCATACGCACCCAAAGAGAGAGAGAGAGCTAAAGGGGACATGGTGACGTATGAATATATTCATCATTCATACGCTACAATGTCCTCATTAGCTCCATCTCTTTCTCTCTCTCTCCCTCTCTTAGCCCTTGCCAACTGAGGGCAAAATTACTTTGGGTTATATGTTTTTTCCAATTTGTTTTGAACATTTACCCCTTCCCTATCCTGAGTTCCAATATAACAATCTAGCCTTAGGTACTTTAAAGTTTATATATTTTTGCATCGAAATCGAAGTTTTCTTTTAATTTTACTTACCGGACAACCATCCGAAATATATTTTAAACTATTATCGGTGATATTAGAACATGATTCTAAATTAAGGGAGGCTAATTTTGAACAATGGCGACTTATCGATTCGGTCGATATATCTGTTATTCGATTGCATTCCGATAAATCCAACTGTTCTATGTTGTGGCAGTAGTCGGCTAAAGTTCTGCACAATAAGACAGGAGAAACAAAATCGATCAATTAGTAAAAGAAAAATTCATTTCAATATCGAAAAGGACATTTGGATACTCACTGTATTGATTGATCGCCCACAGATTTGCAACCACGCAGCGATAAAAATTTCAAAAATCCTCCACAGCGTTGGGATATATTTTCTATGACGGGACCCTGGAAAAAACAAAAAAAAACTTATTTGTAAGTAAAGAATAGTTTAGGGGCGAGAGTATAGCCATAAGGCCTAGTAAATGTAGGACAGGTCGGGGGAGTAGGCCGGTTGTGCCCCACATACTCAATTTTGTAAATACATTAGAGCCCCAACATGCGTCGTTAATAGGGGCCCAGGGCACAAGCGATACAAATCGAACCATTTTTTTGCTAAACTGGCAAAAATAAATAGGTGACGTAGGGGATGATAGATACCAAGCAACGGCTCCGATTGGCTTTTACATGGCGAAGTCCAGGCTTATCTTGGTCCCTCTTTCATCTCAATTGTGGACACTGAACTCCTCGCGGTGTCACCTGGGGAAGCTAATTTCATTATCCGTTGAAATTGTGAGCTAATATGTGCCGCTAGTTCACCCATAAGAACTATAAAAAATGGGTTGAGGGGTCGGGTTAGTTGTCCACAATCGGAAACCCCAAC
>NW_026885823.1:0-7038 GCF_032173495.1 Musca vetustissima | reverse complement strand
CGTGCTGGCTTGTTGGTTCACTCGCTAAGGCTTTTGTGCTTTTGTCTGTGAGCAATTGTGTTTAATTTTTGTTACTAAGCTATTTTTTTCTCGGTGAGCTTAAAAAAACTTATTTCTTTTATTGTGCTAACATTAAAAAGGCCAATATGAAACTGATTTCTGCCTAATTTTTTTCTTTGAGATTTTTTTTTTTTAATTTTTTGTCTGTTAATAATTTATGATATTTGTTTGTTGATTTATCAGTTTCTTGGGTTTTTTCTTTTTTATTAATAAAAAATCCCTATGATTTCTACTTAATTGAAATATTAAATTGTTGGCCTTTTTCTTTTGAACAAATAAACGTTTTTGATTTATTGGTTTCTTTTGTGTTGCGTTGTTGTTTTTTTTTATAATTTTTTGCTGTTCATTACATTCTTGAGGTTCAGTAAACCATATTTGTCGGAAATTGTATGGTCGATTATTGCAATTAAGCAGGTCATTAGTTTTTTCTGTTTTGTCTGTTTTTTTCTCGATTTTTTGCTGATTTCATTTTCATTAAAGCTACGTTGTTTATTTCTTGGCAATCATTGCTTAATATGTTGTTGTTATTATTTCCCTTTTGTATGGCCAAGAAATTGTGTAATATTAAACGTGTGTTATTCTAAGCTTTAAAAATAACAAATATATGTATGTAATGTTTTACAAAAATATATTTATTGATGATATTTAATTTTCTTCCGGTAGTTGGTCTTATGTTCTAATTAATTTTGATGAGTTTGTTTTATTATTTCCTTTGATAAAATCTATTTTTATTGTGGGATAGAATCTTAAATTATTGTCGGGGTTTCAGTCATGATTCACTTTTTCTTTTAAAATTGTTTGCAAATTGTCGTTTTCGATTTGAGAGGATCCATAAATTGACGACAAGCCTTTGTCGAATGGGGTTTCAGTAATATTTCCTCCTCTGTCATGACAATCAATCATTCTAATCACCACCATCAGACAATCCCTAAAGTTAAGATGTATATTTTTTATTTGATGTTCTGACATATGAACGGATAAAAATTTTACACTGCAAATAAATATTAAGGTGGCTCACAGGGGGAATAGGAAAGAATAATTTTCTTTCATTGACTAACAGAAAAGTGGATGTTAAATCCAGCCCTGCCGAATTTTTCTATATACCGCCACTTCTGACTGGAAAATCCCTCAGAACATCACAATACCTTACATGAAACTGTATTGGACCTATAAAAACCTGGACCTTTATTAACATTTTTGTGGAAGATGTTTTTTACATACCAACAAATCCGCAATACCAACTTACAACCACTTCGATTAGAAAATGCTCATTTGACCTTCCAAATACATCAGATATGAAAATGTCGTACTAAGTATTCATTCTGCCTCCATGACCCTAGAATGAAAATTATCAACTATCTTTGTATGGTTGCTATGCAAAAAAAAAAAACATTTACAGAAATTGGAACTTTTCTACATTGCAGTCACTTCGATAGCATAATGTGGTTTAGTAAAACATATCCGATTTTTTCCAGAAGTAGGCATTTTTAACCTAATTAGGAGGTTTATATTCCTTTCATGTGGGATGTAACCGGTTATTCGACACGGAAAATATATACGAAACCGATTAATTTCTCTAATAAGAGGTTATTCGACCCGAAAGTTACACCCGGTTTATTTTAAAACTTATGAGCAGATCTACCAACAATGGGTTACGGTCTAAAACGGGGTTATTTAATGAAATTCTGTCACGTATCAAGTGTCGTATATCCCCGATCGAGACCGGTCACAGAAAAATTATTACATTTATTTATTTAAAAAATATACCCAAATGATCTTGGTCAATATTACATAACAAAGTCCGGAGGTAATTACCGAACTTCGGAGACCCATATATTTCCATATATACAGGAATTATGGACTTCTTCGGTAACATGCTTACATTATTGTAATCTGGACTTGAACTTTTTTAAATTAATACTCATATGGCTTTTCGAAAATCTGGAGAAAAAAGGGGTCACATAGAACATTGAAGGTATCTCTATATAGATTTCCGCAAAAAAGTATCCTTGTAATAAGGACACTATGGCTACATTGTATTAAAATGTTTCAAATTATCCGTCACCGGGCTCTTAAATAGACTTCTTCTCTTACACTTTTGGATTAACTTTTGCGACATTCACAATCGATTTGTAGGGTTCTAAGGTCCATATCATTTGATCCGAAACAGATACATTGGTAGTTTTGTAAAACTAAGGTTCCGTTCCGTATTTTTGCCATCCAAGAACCCGCATGGAAAATATCATAAAAGGCCCTAAAAGGGGTCTTTGAACATACCGCAGGTCTGACATTTTATCCTTTTAAACTCACAAATGCGGGCATATAACCATTAGAGCTGGACAGTAGGGTCCCTGCAGCAGTTCGCTCCGCAAAAGGAACTAAATCATTCATTTAGTTCTATAGTTATTTTCAATTCAATCGTTCATTGATAATTCACTCAATGAACGGAAAGTTGTAAATGAACTATTGGATCAGAAAGAAACATTTAAATGAAATCAAAAAGGAACGACTGGAATAAAATGACTTAGATGAACGAAAGAACTACACCTAGTACCGATCATTCCTTTTGAGGATTGGCCTTTTGAAGTTGTTCGTTCGGGAACGACACTATTCTATTAACAATATCGTTAGGAAAATTAACTCAGAATAATTAAAATGACTAGAAATGCAGGGTCCTTAACATTCTGGTGAAAATTAGCATAGGTCAATTAAATTCCTGGGCGGGACCATTATATGTGAGTTATGTCAATACATGTCGAAAACTCATTGTACATTTTTTAACTTGCCTTGAAAGCGCAATGCCGAAAGTTGTCTGAGTCGTTATCCTTGGAATTAATGGAATGTATCAGCTACGTTACAAAGTTATTTCTTAAATACGAAGATCTCCATTCCGACAGTTGGTCATGGCTAAACCGATGTAGAATTTTATTCCAATCATTGGATCTCCGATGAACATCTCTAGATGTTACAAAAAGAATTATAAATTAAATATATACTTCTCCTCATTATGCAGGGTGCACAAATATTTTTGATTTAAATTTTTTAAATTATATTTTTCTCATGATCCGGTTTAATGCAGTTCGGGTTGAAAAAAAAACTACTCACATGGAACCCTAAATATTTATGTTAACATTTCGCATGACATCCAAACGGCCCAACCTTAATTTATTTTTTGCGGTGACGTTCAAATGAGTTTTCTGTTTCAATTTTAACACATTTAGCTGTAGTTGTGAATTTCTGTTCTAAGCACGAGTTGAAATCGTACCCAGGCTACCTGACACTACAAGTTAAAAAAAAAAACATTAACAAAAATCATTCCACATTTAGGTATTAAGGTAACTTGTTATACACCACCACAAGAAATACATGAATCATAGCGTTGTCATGTTACTCATATTCAAAATCGGTACATTCGAATACAAGAAGTTATGGGATTACTTTGTTGTTCGAACTTAACAGCGCAAAAAGGAAGGAACGCTCCAAATGAGTTCATGGTCTAAAAATTGATGCATTAACTGCAATGGTCGTTTTTTATTTGTTCTGCATTTAAAAGGAACTAAGAGCTGTTAGTTGGATATTTGATATTGGCCATTACATGATATTTGACGGTACTTTGGTTTTTATGACTATGTTTTTTATTGTCAATAGTTTATTTGCCAATAATACATTTGTTTCAAGCCACTTAATCGGTTCTTTTTCTGTAGTGCGGCTTGCAAAATTTACATATTAATCGCAAAATAGGTTTGGTTATTTTTTTATTAAGAAGAGAATTAACGAAGAATTTATTGATTTCGTGTTCAATGGATTTCTTAGTGAATTGTTGAATGAAAAAAAAAAACAGAAATAATTGACCTATTGGTCAGTTGGTTTTTATTTGAAAGATATATGGACATTGAATTAGAATTTATTTACAATAATTTTATTGTCTAACGGTTAAGAAAAAATACAGTTGATAAACATGGGAATAAAAATGTATTACCTAGATTAGAAATAATAAAAATAGTAAGGAAGGCAGTGTGGTCAGACGGGATCGTGGATATAACGACAACACTGGTCTTTGCCATTTTTGTCATAGCCGATTTGTATATATTTGTAAACAAACTAATTTAAAGGCTTAAACCCCTCTTCTATTGACTATCAATTTCTGCAGACCCTGCCAAGCAGCAATAAAAGTATATGCCACCAATACAAATTTAGTAATTTTCACAATTTTCCAATTGTCAGTATTTGTTTTTATAGAATTTTTGTTAATAAACAAGTGAGCGGAGCAGTGCCGACCGGTTCATTGCACCCCTTAAATACCATCTCGATATCACCAACAATTATAGGTGTCGTCCTTGACAATAACCGGAACTTCATGTAAAATTTCAAAGCGATCAGAGCGACATTTCCTCCCTCTAGCGGGGAAATAGTAATACTATACAATATCATAACACATAGACCCCCTTAAATATTTACGTATAACTCCCACATCCGAGTACATACATCAATATGATTGGTATCAATTTAAAGATCAACCACTCCCCTTGGATATACTACCAACTTCTCAAGTCTAGTAAACAGAAGAAAAGTTTTCTATGGCAGACATTTTGACCATCTCGGAGTCCAGCTCCCTCCGACTACACTGTCTTCCGTACTATATTTTATTATTTATAATTTATTTCCATAGAATTCAACTTTTGTCATTATTCACACAAAATTCTGGGTCTATTTGACCCGCTAAATATTGACCGATCTTCATCAAAACAATCTTACTTATTCTATAAATTTCGTGATGTTCGGGTCATAATTGTGGCCTGTAGAGCGACCAGAAAAACCGACAAAATATTAACGGATCATTACCAGAAACAATGGGAGCCTTTTTTTGCCAGAACCCATCCCACATACAAAATTTCGTGACGATTGGTCTATAAATATGGCCTGTAACGTGTTTACAAATTATAATGGACAGACGGACAGCTACGGGAATATATGGCTTCCACAAAGCATCACCATCCTAGTTTCACTAATCATTACTGTAAGCTGTTCCCTCTATCGTCACATAGAAACAACACCACCTTGAATTTTCTGCAGTGGTTGTGGTCCTTGCTTATTCGGTGCAACCATTTTTCCTTGGTTGAAGCTTTGTCCTGACATTCCAATTTCTATTATTGGTTATTAAAATACATGGTGGTAGCATTTTATCTGGAGGATGTAAGTCTCTTTTTTCAAATATTGGAAATTATTTTTACTTTTCCGCTGCAACTTGAACCCGGTACACATCGGTTTGTAGTCTGACACACAATGCACTACGCCATCTATACACTCCACCATATCTCACTCTATTGCCCTCTATCGTTACCTAGAAACAACATATAACTAAATTTTCTGCAGTGATTCTCTTTTTTCAAATATTGGAAATTATTTTTACTTTTCCGCTGCAACTTGAACCCGGTACACATCGGTTTGTAGTCTGACACACAATGCACTACGCCATCTATACACTCCACCATATCTCACTCTATTGCCCTCTATCGTTACCTAGAAACAACATATAACTAAAACGCCTCAGTTGGCCCTTGAAAAATATTCTTTAATAAATCCACGCCTCAGTTGGCCCTTGAAAAATATTCTTTAATAAATCCACGCCTCAGTTGGCCCTTGAAAAATATTCTATAATAAATCCACGCCTCAGTTGGCCCTTGAAAAATATTCTTTAATAAATCCACGCCTCAGTTGGCCCTTGAAAAATATTCTTTAATAAATCCACGCCTCAGTTGGCCCATGATTATTTAGTGCAGCCATTTTCCTCAGGGTGGTGCTATCTCCTGCCATTCCTAGTTTGTGTTATCCTCATATGTTTATGTTGGTTATGAAAATGCATTCATTTCAACTGAAGGGTACAAGTCTCTTTTTTCAAATGTTTGAAATTTAATTTGAAATTATTTTCCTCCTCCGCTGTTAATGCACTGCGCCACCTGTACACTCCACCATAACATGAAGGATATGCCAATTTATTTATTCCGTTTTTAATACCTTAAATATCTGTTGACATCCATGAAGATGTGGATAACTTGTTGACACCGCATATCTGCTAAATTGTAATTGAATTTTGCCCAGACCTTACTTAATAGGAAGTATAAAACGGTTTATTTCGTTCAGCGTAGTAGAATAGGTCCTAGAAAAGCGGACATGTGTTGAAGACGAAAGAAAATTTGTTCATTGTTAGCAGAAATCGGACGGGTAGGCATGACTGATTATTTGCATAATTATGCTCTCCTAATTCAACTATGTAAAATGTTGGCATATCGATTGAGATATCTGGGTTTATGTTTATGTTTGTTACTCCTCTTGGGAACGTGTGGCGTCCACAGGATTAGTTCTTGTTTTAGTTGTACTAATCATAGATGTAAGCTGTCCTAGGTGATGGGGCTGTCCTCTATCGTTGCCTAGAAACAACACCTCCTTCAATTTTCTGCCATGGGTTGGGTTCTTGCTAATTTAGTGCTGCCATTTTCCTCTGGGTGTTGGTTACTAGAATGCAGGGTGGATATAATTCATTTGGAGGATGTAATTGTCTTTTTCATCTGCCAGCTCAGTAGAATAGGTCCTATATAATTACACCAAGGGATTTTGTGTATTTAGAATATTCCATATTGGAAATTAACTAAAAATTGAAATTTTTGTTCCTCATAAAAAATATCGGTACAAGGTGACTTTAATCCGGTTGCACCGGTATTTAATTCTGTTTAATTTTATTATTTTTATTTTAATTTAATTTTCACTAGTATACCCAATTAATATTTCTTTTTTTCTTCTCTTCTCTTTTAGGTAAGTACCACAATGGAGGACAAATGTGTAATTAACAGGTTTGTGTTTTATAAATTTTGACCGGAATTTTAAATATATTTGCTTGTCGTTGCGTTTCTAAAGCAGTGTGCTAATCATGCTGTGTTATTATTTCAAGTTGTAATTTTTAAACCCTGTTTTCCACAAACC
>NW_026885822.1:0-7165 GCF_032173495.1 Musca vetustissima | reverse complement strand
TGACTAGCATGAAGAGTTTGATGTCCAATTTACTTAAAATCGGGCGAAAATATATATGGAAGCTCTATCCAAATATATCGAAGGATATATAGGGACTTTGGTGCACCACTTACATGAAATCGGACGAAACTATATCTGAATCTGGGCCGATTTTCTCGAAACTCGGCAGACATCATTCTAGGCTCAATTCAGTACGTTATGCCAAATTTTCTGCAAATCGAAAGATATATATGGACTTTGGGGCACCATTAACATGAAATCGGACGAAACTATATATGGGAGCTATATCTAAATCTGGACCGATTTTCGCGAAACTGGGCAGACATCATTCTAGCCTCAATTCAGTACGTTATGCCAAATGTCATGCAAATCGAAAGATATATAAGGACTTTGGTACACCATTTACCTTAAATCGGAGGAAGATATATACGGGAGCTATATCTAAATCTGAACCGATTTTCACGAAACTTTGCACACATCATTCTAGACTTAATTCAGTGCGCTATGCCAAATTTCGTGCAAATCGAAAGATATATAGGGACTTTGGTACGCCATTTACCAAAAATCGGCCGAAACTATATATGGGAGCTATATCTAAATCTGAACCGATTTTCACGAAACTTGGCACACATCTTTCGTGGCTCAATTCAGTACGCTATGCCAAATTTCGTATATATCCGTAAATCGGGCGCAACTATATATGGGAGGTATATATAAATCTGAACCGATTTTCACGAAACTTGGCACACATCTTTCGTGGCTCAATTCAGTACGCTATGCCAAATTTCGTGCAAATCGAAAGATTTTCAGGGTTTAAAGTCCGTAAATCGGGCAAAAATATATATGGGAGCTATATCTAAATCCAATTTCAATAGGGTTCGTCCTTGGGCCAAACAAATGAGCTGTGCCAAATTTCATCCAAATCGGATCATAAATGCGACCTGTACTTTGTTTACAATTTAACATGGACAGACGGACGGACATGCATAAATCGATTCAGAAAGTGATTCTATGCATATTCTCAAAAGGAACCATTGGTCTATCTCGATTATTTTTGCCTGTTACAAACATATGCACAAAGACATAATACCCTGTACCACAGTGTGGTGAAGGGTATAAAAACAAAAAACCCATTAGTTAAATAATTAAATTCAATAAATTGTTATATAGTCAATTATATTGTTTTTAATAAAATCTAATTAAAAAAAAACTATATAATAACTAATTTTAATTGGTGCAAAGAATTTTTAATTTTTTCAGGGTATTGAAAAGGGAAAGGAGAAGCAGGAGAATGGCGATGCTAAAAAAATTAACAACGTAGGGATTTTTTTAATTATTTATATATTTGTTCTGAAACCTTATCTCGTCTGGCAAACACTTCCATTTCCTTCTCTATTTTCCAGTTTTTATTTTCTTTTAATTTTTTATTATTCTCCCCCTTCTCCATACTATTATTACATGTTGTTTATAAGTGTGTGTGCGCTTTTTTTTTTTGTTATAATAAATTGTCAATAATTTACAATATTGAGTATTGGCAATAAATTTGTAATTTATTTATGTTTCTCTGTCTACTCTCGGTGGCTAATAAAGTAGAGCAATTTATGGCCATGGTTATTTGAGTCGTTGTTGCTGTTTTTGTTTTTTTATTTATTATGCAATGCGTTGAGCCTATGCAAAATTGAGCAAGATTTATTTATTTTTCGTACTTTTTTTATAAACTCACAAATCGCTTTTTTATCGAATTGTTGGCTGATGATGAGAAGATGAACAAATCAATAATCGTAATTGTTATTATGGGTAATCTATTTTGAAATACAAGAATATATATTCGAATGTAAAATTAACAATAACGATAAATTGCACCATGGACTCGGTGGCGTGTCAGTGGTGGCGTAAGTCATACGTCACCTTGTTATTTTATAAGCTTATTTTTAGGGATCAATAAAAGGGGAAATTTTAAAATGCAAAGACCGCCGATTCTTTAAAAAATTAACTCCTTTTTAGATCTTTGAAAAAATATTCTTTAAAAAATCAACTCCTTTTAAGGCCCCTGAAGAGGCGAAAGAATAATTTTCAGGGACTATAGAAGGCGTGGTTTTGTTAAATAATATTTTTTCAGAAGGCGTGGTTTTGTTACATAATATTTTTTCAGAAGGCGTGGATTTTTTAGGAATATTTTTTTAGAAGGCGTGGATTTTTTAGGAATATTTTTTTAGAAGGCGTGGATTTTTTGGGAATATTTTTTCAGAAGTGACCATGTTAAAGTAAACAAAGTACAGGTCGCATTTATGATCCGAATTGGATGAAATTTGGCACAGTTCATTTGTTTGACCCAAGGACGAACCCTATTGAAATTGAGAAAAATCGGTTCAGATTTAGATATAGCTCCCATATATATTTTCGTCCGATTTAAGGTAAATAATGCACCAAAGTCTCTATATATCCTTAGATTGCACGAAATTTGGCACAGTGTAATGAATACGGTCACGAATGATGTGTGCAAAGTTTCGCGAAAATCGGTTCAGATTTAGATATAGCTCCCATATATATCTTCGTCCGATTTAAGGTAAATGGTACACCAAATTCCCTATATATCTTTCTATTTGCACGAAATTTGGCACAACGTACTAAATTAAGTCTAGAATGAGAAGTGCAAAGTTTCGTGAAAATCGGTTCAGATTTAGATATAGCTCCCATATATAGCTTCGCCCGATTTTAGGTAAATAGTCCACTAAAGTCCTTGAAAATCTTTTGATTTGCACGAAATTTGGCACAGCGTAATAAATAAGATCTAGAATGATGTTTGCCAAGTTTCGCGAAAATCAGTTCAGATTTAGATATAGCTACCATATATATCTTCGTCCGATTTAAGGTTAATTGTGTACCAAAGTCCCTATATATCTTTCGATTTGCACGAAATTTGGCAAAGCGTACCAAATTAAGTATAGAATGATGTGTGCAAAGTTTCGTGAAAATCGGTTCAGATTTAGATATAGCTCCCATATATAGCTTCGCCCGATTTTATGTAAATAGTCCACTAAAGTCCCTGGAAATCTTTTGATTTGCACGAATTTTTGCATAGTGTACTGAATAAAGTCTAGAATATTGTGTGAAAGTTTTGAGAAAATCGGTTCAGATTTAGATATAGTTCCCATATATGGCATCGCCCGATTTTAGGTAGATAGTCCACTAAAGTCCTTGGAAATCTTTTGACTTGCACGAAATTTGGCACAGCGTAATGAATAAGGTCTAGAATGATGTTTGCCAAGTTTCGTGAAAATCAGTTCAGATTTAGATATATCTACCATATATATCTTCGTCCGATTTAAGGTTAAGGTTAATAGGTTGTTGATGTGCACGAAATGTGGCACAAAGTTATGAATAAGATCGAACATGATGTCTGCCAAGTTTCGTAAAAATCGGTTCAGGTTTAGATATAGGTCCCACATGTATTTTCATCCGATTTAAAGTATTTGGTGCAAAAAAGACCCTATATATCTTTCGATTTGCACGAATTTTGGTATAGGGTACTGAATTAAGTCTAGAATGATGTTGCTAAGCTTCGTGAAAAGATCCATAGCTAGGCCGATTGACACAACGTGCTGATGTTATATAAATTAGTCTCTGGCAAGTTTCCCTGAAATCTGTTCAGATATATATTTATAACAAAATGCGTCGTCTGTTAGGATACATATGTCGGCCCAGTCCAACTTTACTACTTTCCTTACTGGTTTTTTTATAAGCTTATTTTTAGGGATCAATAGAAGGGGAAATTTTAAAATCCAAGGACCGTCGATTCTTTAAAAAATAAACTCCTTTTTAGGCCTCTGAAGAGGCATAGATTCTTAAAAGAATAATTTTCAGGGACTCTAGAAGGCGAGGATTTGTTAAATAATTTTTTTCTGGGGCCTTAAAAACGTAGATTTTTAAAGAGTATTTTTTCCAGGGGCCGGAGATATCGTAGCTTTCTAAAGAATAATTTTTCAGGAGCCATAGAAGAGGGGTTTTTTTGAGGAATATTTTTTCTGGGGTCATAGAAGGCTTAGATTTTAAAGAATTTTTTTTTTCAGAAGGCTTAGATTTTTAAACAAAATTTTTTTCAGAAGGCATAGTTTTTTAAAAAACCATTTCAGGAACCTCTAAATGGCGTGGATTTTTAAAGAATCATTTTCAGGCACCTCTAGATGGCGTGGATTTTTAAAGAATCATTTTCAGGGTACTACAGAAGGCATGGATTTTTACAGAATAATTTTCAAAGACCCACAGAAAGCTTTGATTTTCAAAGAATAATTTTCAGGGCCTATCACATAGAAATAACAAATTAATTTCCTAAAGAATTTAAACAAACAAAAACAACAACAGCAATATTTAACTGAAACATTAGAGGGTAATGGGGGCATTTTAGCCCTGAGCCGGTTGCTAAGTTTTTAAATGAAGGATTGCTATGCGCTACTTAACTTCATGCATACATCTGTATTAATTCGCCTACTCGAATACAAAAAAGAAAATGTCGTCTATCAACATATTTAATCTTTGTGGGCAAAAAAACACCACCACCAACAACAACAAAAATTACAAACAAACAAAAGGACTAGAACAAATCATATCATTGACAAGGAGTAAAACTGAAAATACAGAAGTTTTTCTGGACATGATTTTTGCACAATAATAAAGATTTGTTAAAGAGATTTGTCATAGCAGCTACAGTCCAATTTCCCAAACAAACATACACGCACACACAAACATTTATAATAGAAGGCAAATTGTCTCATCTGCCATTATCTCTGTATGAAATGACACACCAAACTGTGGAGAGGGGTCAGGATGGGGGCAATGGTTGTCAGTAGATGTCTGTATGTAGGTATGTATGAAGGCACACATTCCTAAACAACATTTGTTAAACAACAAATTTAGCAATGACAAGAGAAAATGACAAACTATCCATAACACAATGGTAGAATGAATGAAAAAAAAAACAAACAAAACAACAACTACGAAGTTATGTTGTCTCCCCCGCACCCACTCGCTCACACACACACATGTCCTTTTAATTCATGCAAGAGTCCTTGAGGATAAAAGCTTCATAATGAAAATGTTTTCATGTACATCCATGACTACTAAATATTTGATATGATTTGCAATAAGGCCAATAAGATGATATATATACTGACATATGTATGTATATATATATACATGTGTATGGCTATAAGGAGAAAATATGGGAATTGTGGGATATGGGTGACTACATATGAAGAGTTAAAAGAGAATATGTTTAGAAAATAGATAAAGATCTATAGGCTCTTAGAAAAAATATTCCTTAAAAAGTTTACGCCTTCTGTAGGCCCTTGAAAAAAATATTCTTTAAAAATCCAGACATAGCCATTGAAAAAAATATTCTTTAAAAATCTACGCCTTCTAAAAGCTTTTGGAAAAAATATTATTTAAATATTTACGCCTTCTATAGGCCCTTGAAAAAATATTCATTAAAAATCCACGCCTATATGAGAGCCTTGACAAATTATTCTTTAAAAGTCCACGTCTACATGTGATCCTTGAAAAAAAAAATATTCTTTAAAAATCTACGCCTTCTATAGGCCCTTGAAAAAAATATTCTTTAAAAATCTACGCCTTCTATAGGCCCTTATGGTAAATGGGGCACCAAAGTCCCTATTAATCTTTGGAATGGCACGAAATTTGGCATAGGGTACTAAATTAGGTCCAGAATGACGTGTGCGCAGTTTCGTAAAAATCGGATATAGCTCTCATACATTGTTTTGTCCGATTTTATGTAAATGGTGCACCAAAGTCCCTATATATCTTTCGATTTGCCCCAAATTGTACATCGTATTTTGAATTAAGTCTAGAATGACGTGTGTCAAGTTTCGAGAAAATCGGTTCAGATTTAGATATAGCTCTCATACATATTTTCGTCCGATTTAAGGTAAATGGGGTACTGAATTAGGTTCAGAATGATGTGTGCGTAGTTTCGTGAAAATCGGATATAGCTCCCATATATAGTTTTGTCCGATTTTATGTAAATGATGCACCAATGTCCCTATATATGTTTCGATTTGCACGAAATTTTGCATAGTGCACTGAATTGAGTCTAGAATGATGTGGGTCAAGTTTCTAGAAAATCGGATCCGATTTACATATAGCTCCCATATATGTTCGTCCGTTTTATGGTATATGGGGCTCCAAAGTCCCTATATATCTTTCGATTTACACGAAATTTGGCACTGAGTTAAGTACAGAAAGACACGTGTAATTTCAGATTTAGATATAGCTCCCATATATAGTTTTTCCGATTTTATGTAAATGGTGCACCAAAGTCCCTATATATCTTTCGATTTGCCCGAAATTTTGCATCGTGTTTTGAATTAAGTCTAGAATGACGTGTGTCAAGTTTCGAGAAAATCGGGTCAGATTTAGATATAGCTCCCATATATATTTTCGTATGATTTAAGGTAAATGGTGCTCCAAAGTCCCTACAAATCTTTTGAATTGCCCGAAATTTGGCATAGGGTATTTCAGACTTAAATATAGCTCTCATATATATTTTCGTCCGATTTAATGTAAATTGTGCACTAAAGACCCAATGTTTGGCCGACTGGCACAAAATTTTGTACAATGTACTGAAGTTACTACAACCATCTCTTTCCCACCCCACCCTTGTCTCCGCATTCTCTGCCTCACACAATTCCAAATGATATTCATTTCATGCTTACGCTTAACAAATTTGTTCAGCGCTTTAACAATGTTAAAAGATTTATTAACTATTTGGGCGTTTACAAAACTATAATCTATAATTCATCATTAGCTAACAATGAATGCTCGACAAAGACCAGACCAAGAGCAAGAGCGTGTCATCTTTCCACAGCGAAACGAATACGGCCGCACAAAAGGACAAGTTCGAGATCTTAATTTCATGGCTGAAAACGGCTTAAAGGCAATTTCTGATTTAAGGGGTGTCACGTCGTACAAATGATTTAATGGAGGACAGGCAATTTTTGTGTTAAGTAGTTGGAAGAGGAGTGGGCTAACCTCATTCCACCATCCAGTAGAAGAACTTCGATGCAGAAGTTTTGATATTAGGCAAATTTTGAGTGGATAATTGAAGAACTAATTTTTGAGAGGGGTGGGAGTAAAACGTAATTGGAATGGT
>NW_026885821.1:0-7033 GCF_032173495.1 Musca vetustissima | reverse complement strand
AACATTCTGCACCATCGAATAAAATCGATACCATAAAGAACCCTGAAACGGATACAAAGTAAAAACAAAACAATGTAAAATAGAACAAATCTGGCTTTAGGGAATCAAAAGTCGCGACGTTGGTAACGGAAAGGAAACTAAAGCCATGTTGAAAGCATTTCGAAAAAACAGCGAAACAAAACAACGAACCGCGAATAAGAATCCAATAGCTATTCACATTTGTAAACGTTATAGCAAAACAAAAAAATCTCTCGGATACTGCCACTGCCAAAGCTTAACTTAAAAAGCAATGCAATAACATTGAATTCCTCTGGCAAACAGGCAAATGCCAACAGAGTGCGGAAATCCCAATGCATGAAAGCAAACAAAACATTGTTAAGGGTTATTGATAGGGGCGAACCATCCATCCTCCCACACACTGGGAGTATTTGTAGATACCAAATGGAACACAAAAGACAACATCACGTTTTGCATCTTCTTTTTGCCCTGCTGGAGTTTTGTGGGATTGACGGTGGGGAATGCACTCGAACAACATCCCCAACAACCAAACCCCAAAATGTGGTGCAGGATATAGGAATCAATATAACACGCAACACATCAGCATCCTCATCACATCGCATGAAGGATCAAATGTAGAGTCCTTGGGCATACAGACAAATAGAAGTATATTGTGTATCTATGTATGTATGTGTGTGTATGATCAAAACAAACACAACACATAGGTAAACCGACTTAGAGAGGATACGATTTCTACCAATAATAAACAGGAAACGATAAGGTTTAACCGACGATGATAGATGGGCGGATGAAAGGTGTATTCGCAAAAATTGCAGAATATCAGTGATTTAGTGGAAATTGAAGGGTGTAACGATGGCGGGGTATATACAAATGGGGGAAAACCTATAGATCCAAAAGATTCACGCATAAAAATATTCTTTAAAAATCCACGCCTATAGCTCAGATTGTCCTTAGAAAAATATTCTTTAAAAATCCCGTATCATCTCAGGTTTTTTAAAGAATATTTTTCTAAGGAATATCAGGTCTATAGGCTTGGATTTTTAAAGAATATTTTTCTAAGGACAATCTAAGCTATAGGCGTGGATTTTTAAAGTATATTTTTTTAAGGACAATCTGAGCTATAGGCGTGGATTTTTAAAGATTATTTTTTCTAAGGACATTCAAAGCTATAGGCGTGGATTTTTAAAGAATATTTTTCTAAGGACATTCGGAGCTATAGGCGTGGATTTTTAAAGAATATTTTTCTAAGGACAATCTGAGCTATAGGCGTGGATTTTTAAAGAATATTTTTCTAAGGACAATCTGAGCTATAGGCGTGGATTTTTAAAGAATATTTTTCTAAGGACAATCTGAGCTATAGGCGTGGATTTTTAAAGAATATTTTTCTAAGGACAATCTGAGCTATAGGCGTGGATTTTTAAAGAATATTTTTCTAAGGACAATCTGAGCTATAGGCGTGGATTTTTAAAGAATATTTTTCTAAGGACAATCTGAGCTATAGGCGTGGATTTTTAAAGAATATTTTTCTAAGGACAATCTGAGCTATAGGCGTGGATTTTTAAAGAATATTTTTCTAAGGACAATCTTAAATATAGGCGTGGATTTTTAAAGAATATTTTTCTAAGGACAATCTGAGCTTTAGGCGTGGATTTTTAAAGAATATATTTCTTAAAAATTCCACGCATATGTCCACAATAATCCTCGAATTAATATACCATTATCCTAAATTATCACCTACTATCCTCGGGAGCCTTTCGGAACAAAATGAGAAAAAACAAGTATGTTGTTGTTTGTTTTACAAGTAAAAGGAAATACCTTTGCGCCAGTAATGTTCGTTGTTGTTTATTGAAACTAGAACAACACGAGAGGGTATCCACTTTGTTTTTCCTGTTGCTTTTTCCCATATCATCCTCTTTGGAACTTTAACCAGGAATTTCTTTTGATCGTTAGTTTTTTTTTCTAGTTGGGTAGTTGTTGCTTTAGCTATTTCAGGGTATCAGTTTTGCATCGAGATTTTATTGACGATGTTCCTCGTCTTCTTTTTGAATATTTTTTACATTTTTCCCTTTGTGATAATTTCGTTTTTTTATTTTTTTTGCAGTGTCAATAACAAAATCACATCACATATCAATGAGAAAAGTTTAAAGAGTGTAGAAGACACAAAAGAGGGCAGAATCTCCAAATACAAAAACATTTATCCAGCTAATTCTAAAGTTGCTCCTCTGCCTCCTGAGGGTCAATCGAAGTATTAGCATATGGCCTTGTCTGGCAATAACATTGAATCACTGACTTTGATGTCGGATATCTTCTTTTTCTGACTTTTTGGAATAAGTAAATCCATCATCGTTACATTTGCTTTATACACAAGTGGATATTTTTTCTATCAGAGTCTTAAGTTTGAATTTTTAAAAGCATATTTTTAAAATCCTTTGGTATATTTTTTCATCGTCCATCTAAGGCGTGGATTTTTTAAAGAATATTTTTTCATCGTCCTTCCAGAGACGTCCTGTCAGAGGCGTGGATTTTTAAATAATAATTTTTTCATCGTCCTTCCAGAGACGTCCTGTCAGAGGCGTAGATTTTTAAATAATATTTTTTTCATCGTCCTTCCACAGACGTCCTGTCAGAGGCGTGGATTTTTAAATAATATTTTTTTCATCGTCCTTCCACAGACGTCCTGTCAGAGGCGTGGATTTTTGAATAATATTTTTTTCATCGTCCTTCCACAGACGTCCTGTCAGAGGCGTGGATTTTTAAATAATATTTTTTTCATCGTCCTTCCACAGACGTCCTGTCAGAGGCGTGGATTTTTAAATAATATTTTTTTCATCGTCCTTCCACAGACGTCCGGTCAGAGGCGTGGATTTTTAAATAATATTTTTTTCATCGTCCTTCCACAGACGTCCTGTCAGAGGCGTGGATTTTTAAATAATTTTTTTTTCATCGTCCTTCCACAGACGTCCTGTCAGAGGCGTGGATTTTTAAATAATATTTTTTTCATCGTCCTTCCACAGACGTCCTGTCAGAGGCGTGGATTTTTAAATAATATTTTTTTCATCGTCCTTCCACAGACGTCCTGTCAGAGGCGTGGATTTTTAAATAATATTTTTTTCATCGTCCTTCCACAGACGTCCTGTCAGAGGCGTGGATTTTTAAATAATATTTTTTTCATCGTCCTTCCACAGACGTCCTGTCAGAGGCGTGGATTTTTAAATAATATTTTTTTCATCGTCCTTCCACAGACGTCCTGTCAGAGGCGTGGATTTTTAAATAATATTTTTTTCATCGTCCTTCCATAGACGTCCTGTCAGAGGCGTGGATTTTTAAATAATATTTTTTTCATCGTCCTTCCACAGACGTCCTGTCAGAGGCGTGGATTTTTAAATAATATTTTTTTCATCGTCCTTCCACAGACGTCCTGTCAGAGGCGTGGATTTTTAAGTAATATTTTTTTCATCGTCCTTCCACAGACGTCCTGTCAGAGGCGTGGATTTTTAAATAATATTTTTTTCATCGTCCTTCTAGAGACGTCCTGTCAGAGGCGTGGATTTTTAAATAATATTTTTTTCATCGTCCTTCTAGAGACGTCCTGTCAGAGGCGTGGATTTTTAAATAATATTTTTTTCATCGTCCTTCCACAGACGTCCTGTCAGAGGCGTGGATTTTTAAATAATATTTTTTTCATCGTCCTTCCACAGACGTCCTGTCAGAGGCGTGGATTTTTAAATAATATTTTTTTCATCGTCCTTCTAGAGACGTCCTGTCAGAGGCGTGGATTTTTAAATAATATTTTTTTCATCGTCCTTCTAGAGACGTCCTGTCAGAGGCGTGGATTTTTAAATAATATTTTTTAAGTCCTATCAGAGGCGTGGATTTTTAAATAAAATTTTTTCCGACCTATCAGAGGCGTGGATTTTTAAATAAATTTTTTTCCGACCTATCAGAGGCGTGGATTTTTAAATAATATTTTTTTCCGTCCTTCCAGAGACGTCCTGTCAGAGGCGTGGATTTTTAAATAATATTTTTTAAGTCCTATCAGAGGCGTGGATTTTTAAATAAAATTTTTTCCGACCTATCAGAGGCGTGGATTTTTAAATAAAATTTTTTCCGACCTATCAGAGGCGTGGACTTAGTAAAGAATATTTTTTTTCAGACCAAACAGAGGCGTGGACTTATTAAAGAATACTTTTTTCAGACCAAACAGAGGCGTGGACTTATTAAAGAATACTTTTTTCAGACCAAACAGAGGCGTGGACTTATTAAAGAATATTTTTTTCAGACCAAACAGAGGCGTGGACTTATTAAAGAATATTTTTTCAAGGACCATCATCAATAGGCGTGGACTTATTAAAGAATATTTTTCTAAGTTCTTCATAAGGCGTGGATTTATTAAAGAATATTTTTTCAGGGACCATTTCAGGCCAGGCGTGGACTTATTAAAGAATATTTTTTCAGAGAGCGTGGATTTTATTAAAGAATATTTTTTTCGGATCAAACAGAGGCGTGGACTTAGTAAAGAATATTTTTTTCAGACCAAACAGAGGCGTGGACTTATTAAAGAATATTTTTTCAGAGAGGAATTTTTCAAGACCTATTATATTAAGGATATTTTTTGAAGACCTACCGGAAGAATGGGGTATTTTAATAATATTTTTCCAATACCTAATAGAGGCGTTAATTTTCTTCTACATATCTTAATCCTCATCCCTTTTTTAAACTATATTGTATCCATCATTGTTGTCCAGACCAACGTTGTACATGCATAATTAAATTTTCCAACAACAATAAACCAATATTAATTATTTAATGTCTGTCACCCGGTGGCTAACACCATGCAAGTGGTCAAAATAAAAAAAAAACATCGTCCAACAAAACACAAGAGAGAATTCTAAAAATTGGCATTGTCACTCTGACAAGATTTGATTAATAAACAACATTCACCGCATGCCTAGTTCAAGCTACTAAAGCTGGACTTCTTCCCATTTATTTCCCTCCTTACGGCCACTTGAAATTCATGTCGTCCATAAAACAACTTGTTACCCAATGGAGTAAATTTGTCATAGTACTTCACATGGTCAGGACATGGCATATATTAACTCGTTAAAATTTCACACTACACACATACATACCCAGAGATGGTTGCTGGGGGATCAAGTGGGCCAGGATGTAATGTAAAGACAAAGTGCTAAAATAAAATACGTTTCACGCCAGTTGAGCGACAAATAAACCTACAGCCATGGAGGAGCAAAAAAAAAACACAAAAGAAGACTAGAGACTGATATCTGTTCTCAGGGTAAAAAGTAAAGCTCACATCCCGCTACATATCCTGTAGGATGTTGTAGGTCTTTCGATTTTTTTTTTAATTTTTTACAGGACAATGATGACCACACCCACTCATCTCCAGCCCGTAACTGATGGCATCAAGTTTTGCCAACGAGTTTGTTTGGCTTGTTTTCATTCCATTGTTTGTTGTGTCCATCTCTAATGCTGACCTTATCCGACACAATACCCTAACTCGGCAGAGACTTTGCTGCTGCATAAAAGGAAGTGATATGTGGCCTTAGAGTATCAACCATATGAATATGGTCAGTAGTGAATCTGGAGAAAGGGGGTACAAAGCACAGTGGTGGGAAAGAAAAAAAAAATGGTTCCAGGGACCTATTCAAATCTTCACAATTCGGATTTCTATTCAAAGTCTAGGGTAAATATGTTGGTTTTAGTGTTGTAAAAATTTTAGAGGATAATAATTTAGTATTGAAAATTAAATATTTACTTTAAAATTTGTTACTCTTTGAGCCACTGTAATGTAAAAAAATGTTACAAAGTCCATAAAAAGTCCAAGTGTCACTAAAAAGAAAGCGTAGAAATCTATTTTATGTGCAATGTTACTGGGACTGATAGTTATCCGGAGTAAAAATATGGCACAATGCAGCCACACAGGCCAGAGGTATCAAAGTAATCAACTACCATGACCTATTCATATTGCTTGGGCGGTTACACCATTTCAAGCCTTCTCCGATCCTTTACAGATTTTTTTAAGGAATATTTTTTTCAGGACTATTAGAGCCTTAAGCGTGTATTTTTAAATGAATATTTTTCAAGGACTATTAGAGCCTTAGGCGTGGATTTTTTAAAGGAATATTTTTCAAGGACTATCACAACCTTAGGCGTGCATTTTTTAAAAGAATATTTTTCAAGGACTATCACAACCTAGGGCGTGGATTTTTTAAAAGAATATTTTTCAAGGACTATCACAACCTTAGGCGTGGATTTTTTAAAAGAATATTTTTCAAGGACTATCACAACCTTAGGCGTGGATTTTTTAAAAGAATATTTTTCAAGGACTATCACAACCTTAGGCGTGGATTTTTTAAAAGAATATTTTTCAAGGACTATCACAACCTTAGGCGTGGATTTTTTAAAAGAATATTTTTCAAGGACTATCACAACCTTAGGCGTGGATTTTTTAAAAGAATATTTTTCAAGGACTATCACAACCTTAGGCGTGGATTTTTTAAAAGAATATTTTTCAAGGGACTATCACAACCTTAGGCGTGGATTTTTTAAAAGAATATTTTTCAAGGGACTATCACAACCTTAGGCGTGGATTTTTTAAAGAATATTTTCCCAAGGACTATCACAGCCTTAGGCGTGGATTTTTTAAAGAATATTTTCCCAAGGACTATCACAGCCTTAGGCGTGGATTTTTTAAAGAATATTTTTCAAGGACTATCACAGCCTTAGGCGTGGATTTTTTAAAGAATATTTTTCAAGGACTATCACAACCTTAGGCGTGGATTTTTTAAAAGAATATTTTTCAAGGACTATCACAACCTTAGGCGTGGATTTTTTAAAAGAATATTTTTCAAGGACTATCACAACCTTAGGCGTGGATTTTTAAAAGAATATTTTTCAAGGGATCTTAAGAGGCGTGGATTTTTAAAAGAATATTTTTCAAGGGATCTTAAGAGGCGTGGATTTTTAAAAGAATATTTTTCAAGGGATTATCACAACC
>NW_026885820.1:0-7048 GCF_032173495.1 Musca vetustissima | reverse complement strand
TAGTTAACGATATATCAATCCTATCAATAAAAATTAGCATTTAAACTCCTGTGTTAACCACTTAAGTAGGGGCAGCGAAGCGCCACGGGTCCAGCTAGTGACCTATAACTATAACTGTCGGTAGCCGAGCCACATCAGATTTGCGGGATATACGATGTGGATCGCATTCAACTATAACTGTCAAACTTCCGCTTAGCTACGTCTTTAGTAAGATCTGTAGGACTTACAGCGAGATAGCGAAAAATTCAACTGTAACTGCCAAACTTCTGCTTAGCTACGTCTTAACTAAGATCTGTAGGATTTACAGCGAGATAGCGAACAATAGATGACATGAGCAACCTTGATCTTGAACCTCAAAATCTATCTGGCCCGAACTTTTATGCGTAGATCGAAAATATTGATTTCTACAGATAGGAAAGAGTTAAAGATGACTATAGGGTTCATCACAGGTCATTGAAGTATCTCTTTTTTAAAAATATACGGTAGTATTATATGCCTGGATTAAAAAGTGACGGAAAATATCAAACATCTTTACTGTCGACGACCTAGATATGTTTCGAAACGGAAGGCATCATGTGAAAACACACAACAGTGGGAAAGGTATGGTATTGATTGTAAATGCCATGTAAACCTCGAAGTGAGGCACGAGCGAAATTCTCATGCAGTTTATTTCGTTGGTCAGCTAAGTACTTCGCTTTGTTAAAAGAGACATTTGGGTATGAAAGGTTTTTTGTATAGAAGCAAACAATGCCATACATTCCCCACTAATAAATAGTTGTTTTTATAAAAACAATAAACTGGGATTCAGCCTGACTATTTTGCAAAAATAAAATATAGCCTATAACTTTGCTCTCTAAATTGTAGTATTTTGAGGATTTCAGACACATTTTCTACCCAGCCATACGTTATCGATATCGGTTCAATAAAGTTGCTGAACATTGTATTTTTATACCCTCCACCATAGTATGGAGGGTATATTAGTTTTGTTTTTCCGTTTGTAACGCATCGAAATTTTGTGTAGTTTGATCGCATTTTTCGACCGAATTGGCTGTAGTTTAGTTAGTTTTTAGTTATAAATATAGCTCAATTTTTCGGGTAGCCTCCGTATAAGAGTACCCCCAATTTTCGCAATTGTGGGGTTCTTAAACGCGTTTTTCAAACAAATTCTTTGTAATATGATTTTTTGTAGTCGTATATGGTAACAAATCTCCCTCCCAAATAATATTAATATTCGCCCCCTTTAAGAGGGAGTCACCATATAACCCTTTTTATATTAAAATAGTTATCTGATTTGTTCCGCGTTTTGGGTTTGGTTCTAAGACTTTGTTGTAATCATTCTACATGCGGAGGATATTGAGGTAAAGGATATCGAGATAAAAAAGTAGAACGTGAGTTTCGAGAATGAATTATATCGGCCCGCAGTTAGGTGTAGTCCCCATATAATGATACCTTCCGATTTTCGGCATTTTTAATATTTAGCGTAAAAGAAGTTATTGTGATGAAAAATTTTGGTTTCGAAATTAAGCAATATCAGTACTCAATACATTTTTTCTGCAATTAAAATTTTCATATTGAACCAGCAGCTTCCACTTCCGAAATAAAACCTGTGTATGTTGGTAATGGTCTTATATAACTGCAACCTCTAATTTGCAGCATTTTGGAAATGTTCTCTCCTTCCAAAAATATACATTAAAAGTTGCTGAAATTTGTACTTGGTGTACAAATAGGGTTTGTAGAATTAATAGTATAGGTCCACTTTTGGGTATGTTTCCTATATTTTTACGTTGCAAGTATATTTTAGTATACCTATGGTGGAGGGTATCCAAAGTTCGGCCCAGCCGAAATTAACGCTTTTTTCACTTGTAACATTTTTTATACCCTTCACCACACTGTGGTACAGGGAATTGTAAAAAAAGTTCACGTTGCATTTATGATCCGATTTGGATGAAATTTGGCACAGCTCACTTATTTGGCCCAAGGACAAACCCTATTGAATTTGGGAAAAATCGGTTCAGATTTAGATATAGCTCCCATATATATTTTCGTCCGATTTAAGGTAAATGGTGTACCAAAGTCCCTATATATCTTTCGATTTGCAAGAAATTTGGTATAGCCTACTGAATTAGGTCTAGAATGATGTGTGCTATGTTTCGTGGAAATCGGTTCAGATTTAGATATAGCTCCCATATATAGTGTCGCCCGATTTTAGGTAAATGGTAGAACAAAGTCACTATATATCTTTCGAGTTGCATGAAATTTGGTGAAGCCTACTAAATTAGGTCTAGAATAATGTGTGCTAAGTTTCGTGGAAATCGGTGCAGATTTAGATATAGCTCCCATATATAGTTTCGCCCGATTTTAGGTAAATGGTGTACCAAAGTCCCAATATGTCTTTCAATTTGCACGACATTTGATATAGCCTACTGAATTAAGTCTAGAATGATGTGTGCTAAGTTTAGTGGAAATCGGTTCAGATTTAGATATATATGGTGTACCAAAGACCCAATATATCTTAAAATTTGCTCGAAATTTGATATAGCGTACTGAATTAAGTCTAGAATGACGTGTGCTGAGTTTCGTGAAAATCGGTTCAGATTTTGATATAGCTGCCATATATAGTCCCTGCAAATCTGTTGATTGGCAAGAATTTTGGCATAGCGTACTAAATTAAGTCTAGAATGATGTGTACACCTCCTATATATTTTTTCGTCCGGTTTTAAGTAAATTGTGCACTAAAGATCCATAGCTGTCAATGCCGATTGACACAAGGTACTGAAGTTTATATTAATTAATCTCTGGCAGGTTTGCTTGAATTCAGTTCAGATATAGATATATCGTAACTTCCGTATATAATTTGGTTTTATGTTAATTGTACACCAAATAATCAAGGGGTTTCTGATTGAGATTAAATTTTAAACAGTGCAGACGTCTTTTCGGATACATATGTAGAATACACCCAATGTGGTGAAGGGTATCATATAGTCGCCCCAGTCCGACTTTACTACTTTCCTTACTGTTTTTTTAATTTGTTTTGGAGTTTCCATCTCCTTGACGTGTATATTAAGAACACAGGAACCTATTATTCACAAAGAAAATGCTTTATAACTTTGTTTTCAGCTGGTTAGAAAGTCGAACTATATCGTTATTATATGGATCCATATTAGAAATATAGGCATCAACATTTCTAACCCTTATAAAGATGCGATAAATTGAACATATATTTCTGCCAAGAATGTTAATAACAAGCAAATATGACTTTCAATATATTTACTAAGAAAATTGGCAATATCAATATAGTTATCAGCCTTTATTTGATAGCGCGCATAAATTTATTTTCCAGAGGATTGTACGTGACATGAATTGTGAGGACATGACAAAACTTTTTTTATCAATTTATTGTTATTTCTCACTTATCTTGACTATTGGTAACTACAGAAATTGTTAGATGATGGGAAAATGTGTCATTCTTTGATTAGTTTCAAAATTTGAAAGTAATTCTCTAAGGGATTCATTCATTGTATAATCCGTCATAAAACTTGAGGAAACATATCGCACAATATGACCAAACATTTGCTACGTTCAATATTGTAGTAATTTATGTGCCCCACTCAAACAAGTGTCCGATAATAGTAGTTCACAATCCGTCAATAATATGCCCATAACAACTATACGAGTACATACATACATTATTAACTGTCAATTCTATGATGTCAATCATAGTGGCGAAAAACGTGACCTGAATAATAATAATAGAATGTACTTAATAATAATGTAAATGTTTATATAATTAAAATAGCCTCTATTTGTTTTTGTCTCTGTTCAAGTGTTAACCGTAAATGTGCAATGTTTATAATTAAATAAAAGAAGAGCAATTGATATACATATTAAGCTAATTATGTTTGCAAACATAATAATAACTATGGTATTGCGTACACATGAGAATGTGGCAACGCGTTTTAAATAAAAGCATGTATATTCATTCACACTTGAATGAAGAGGTAGTCGCTTCATTCAAGTGCCTACGAATATGAAGTCCTTGACATTACGGTTACATTTACTATGAAGGAAACAAGATCAACACCTAATTTCCCTTCAGACTACACTTAGGCAATTTTGAGTTGGCCGGCCCCGTCCTAATATACATATTTATATATGGGAGCTACATCTAAATTTGAAACACACATCATTCTAAACTCAATTCAATACGCTATGTTAAATTTCGTTTCCATCGAACAGACATTGAGATTTTGGTGCGCCATTTACATAAAATCGGTCGAAAATCTATATTCTCAATTCCTTTTGCCTGTTACAAACATATGGACAAATACTTAATACCCTGTACCACAGAGTGGAAAATAGTGTGAGTTAATAAACCCATGTTTCTTGATGGACCGCTTTGACATAGGTATAGGTCGATTTATTATTTTAGGGTGTACATCAAAACCGCATGCGCTTTACAGACGTATCGAATTTTTGAAAATAGCTCGCGTTTACGCGTTTGGGCACTTCAATCGAACGAAAAATATACATGGATAACAATACAACAATAACCTTCAGTACTTCCTAGAAACCGCATGTGCATCAAATGATTTTGATATCATTATACCCTTCACCACACTGTCTTTGTGCATAAGAGGCAAAAGGAAACAAGATAGACACATGGTTCCTTTTTTAGAATATGCATATGTAAACAAAGCACAGATCGCATTTATGATCCGAATTGGATGAAATTTGGCACAGCTCATTAATTTAATTTTCCCTATTTGGGAAAAATCGGCTCAGATTTAGATATAGATCCCCATATATATTTCCGTCCGAGTGGTGCGCCAAAGTAACGTATATCCTTGTAATGCCAGTATCTTATTTTCAAATAAAGGAGCGAAAGGTGCGAAAAGTGCAACCACCAAGTCCCAAAATTACTTCTGTCTCACCCTCTTACAAATATTAAATGCTTCCCGCCCATCAACAAATGGAGTACCACAGAGATGCGATGATGAGAAATCAGGACTTTATATCGAGAATTAAAAATGTTTCAAAACGTATAGAACATGTTACGGACAAACAAGCTTCAGATATATTGAAATAAAGTGGCCATTGAGACAATTTTGTTCTATGGAAGGGAAAATATCGACTTGAGAGGAAGTAAAGCCTCCTGAATACTGTTGTTAGACGTACACTTAACACTAGAACGCCGAAGGCGGCCATTTTGACCGCTTTCCAATTTCAAGTACAAAAGCAACTGTGCATTTAATGACACTTTTTTTTTAATTTGGTGAATTTTTTATAATAAACGTAATTCTATGAGGTACAAAAAGTCACCATATTTTAAAAAAAGTGTCATTAAATGCACAGATGCTCTTGTACTTGAAACTGGAAAGCGGTCAAAATGACTGCCTTCGGCGTTCTAGTGTTAAAAATGTTTGGAGAGTACACCAAAAACTGCAACATACCTGAGTGCCAGAATACAGAACGAGTTAATAGAAATAATTCGAGAATACATTCTGAAGTCTATTGTTGAAGAAGTGAAACTATATATAGCGGCTGAAACTATACATGTGTAACCGATTTTTAACCGATTTTTTTGATTTTTCTCATTTTCGAAGTTTTTTTTAATTTTCTTACCCGTAATATAATAAAACTCATACGGCTTGATATCATAATTTAATCGTACAGTCCGAAGAAAATAAATTTTGTCTTTTTAAGCGTATTTTTTCACATTTCAATCACTGTAACTCAGCCAATACTCAGCCGATTTACCAAATATATATCTTTGAAAGGAAAATTATACTCTTTGAAAGAAAAAAAATAATATAAATGCGTTAGAAATAAAATAAGTTATTCGTGTTCCAAATTGAAAATCTATGAGACCCCGTTTTTCTCTACATTTGCCGTTATTACCGTAGCACAGTGTTATTAAAACAAAATTTCATTGATACACATTTATGTATTCGCCCGGTTTTAGGTAAATGGTGCACAAAACATTTAATGTTTGTCCGATTAACACGAACGTATCAAATTGAGAATAGAATGACCTTTTTACATTTTTAAGAAATTGGTGCAGGTGCAGAAATAGCTTATATATATATATATATACGGGTGTCTGATTGAGATTAAGTGTGACATACAGAATAGCGTGTATCAAGTGTACGCAAACGAGTCATATAGTCGGCCCAGACCGATGTTGTTTGATATTGTGGTGTTGGATGTTTTGTTTCAACATCAAACACCAATGAAAGAATTTAGTAAATTAATGTGTCATTTGCAAAGTTATTATTTAAAAATGGTAAAAATTTTCTAATAAATTGTTTTAAGTTATAAAAATTCATTTGCGTGCGTACGCAATTGAAAAAGCATAAAAAATTATAAACATTTCTCTGTACAAATAAATATGACAACAATGGGATATTGAAAAACACAATTCGTAATGGATATTTACCAATGGCATAGTACTAAAAAACTCTGCAGTTGACACATAATTATAAATAACACTCGCAATATACCATTGGTGACAAAAGTTATTACATCATTTTCATATTGGACGCTAAAACAAGCTTTCATACAATACGATATATACGTTGTGGAGTACATGTCACTGTGAGATAACTTCTCTTGAAGGCATATTGTTTACTCAATACTGACGCTAACTCGTATCATGCAAACATTTTATGTAATAACAAAACATAAAATACAAATGCGAAAAAAAATTAATTAAGGCGTTTAAATGTTCAACGCAATTATCTGAAGTGCAGATTTGTGGAATTTGTGGCGTATGATTTATCCGTCCATATCGAAGCGACAGTAATTATACGCACCACGCTTTTAAGTAAAAAGTCACCACTATTTTCAATAATAATTGGTTTACGCTCATGCATAATGCTATCAAAACAGTTGGAGGTACATATTTGTAATTTCAAAATATAACAAATTAATTTAGCAACAGTATAATAATTATATGCCATAATCTATATACATTTGAGTTGCAAAAATGTAGACACCAAAATGTTGAGCAATTTGTAACTTAAAATAAACTGTAAATAAAAGAAACACA